>NC_077227.1:33287248-33551792 GCF_027887165.1 Monodelphis domestica
CCTCGTTCCAAGTAGAGCCTTTGCGTTCATGAGAGAGCTGGGAGAGAAGCATCTCATCTATTTCTTAAGAGAAGGGACCCCAGCACAGATCCGCCTTGGAGCCTTGGCCAAGGACCAATCCTGCCTGGTTAACTGGAGACTTTTCCGGGTGAGAGGACGCCATTCCCGGAGTGATTGCCAAGGAGCCGGGGCCTTGGGTGCGATGCCTGCCCATCGGGGACAGTGGCAGGCGAATGGGGCTCTTGTCAAATTAATGTGGGCCTCTGTGGGCTTTCCTTGAGCCTTGGAGGGAGGAGGGATGGCCTTGCCTGTCAGGCAGTGGGAGGTTTTCAGTGGGAAGTCAGCCATCCCTTAACAACTTTATTAATGATCTGGAAGAAGGAGTGAATGAGCCCACGGCCAGCTCCGCCAGGGGAAGTTTGTAATCAGGCTAATTTGAGAAGTGTCACTTCCACGGCAGGGTTGGTGGGGAGGTGAGGAGAAAAATCACAGGGAAGGGCTTGAGCAATAAGCAACAACAGATAAAGTCATACAGGGCAGGCCTGGACAGAATGACTGAATATTACACGTGGGAAGAGTCTTACATATCATCTCAGATCCCCCTTATTTTACAGATGGAGAAACTGAGTCCTGGAACTCTTGCCTCAGAGACCTGCCTAAGCTTATGCATTGATACATTGGTTTCCTTTTTGACTTTGTTTCAAATCCTACCCCTGTTGCTTACTACTTGAGAAGCTCAATGACCTCAGTTTCCTCATCTGCAAAATGAGGAGATTAGACTAGATCAGAGGTGTCAAACCAGACTGAAGTGTACTTGGGAAATATTTTTTTTCAAATAAATAAAAAGATGATAAAATATAGATAATGTCAATATGTGGTTTTCTAAGTTGACACATAGCTTGCAGAGTCTCATATATGGTGGAGTGACTCTTTTCTATTGGAGTTTGATATCACTGCCTTCAAGGGCTCTTCCAACTGTAGGTCTGTGACACCCAGGGGACCTTTGGCAAGTTATTTAATGTCCTGGGCCCTTGTTTCTTCAAATGTAAAATGGCGAGTCTGAAATAGAAATCCTGAAAGGTCTTTGAAATCTCTAAATCCAAGACAGATTCTAAGATATGATCAGTCTAATCCCTGTTCCATGTGACAGCCTGTCAGATACTTAATAATAGGATTCACAACACCCTTACTCTCAAATCTTCCCCTTTCCAGGCTAAACATCCCCATTCTCTTTAGCTGATGCTCATACGGCATCATCTCGAAACTCCTCACCATCTTGGTTGCCCTTCTTTGAAAACTCATGTTGTCAAGGCTGTTTCTAAAACATGGGGCCCCCCAAAATGCTCCAGGCAAACTGTAATGAGAATGGAGTAGAGTGGGATGACCCCCCTTCCTTGCTCCAGAATGGCAATAAGCACCCTCTCTTAGCATTATGGAAACCCCTAGTTGATGAGTGTTGCATTCACCATCTATATATTTTGCTTTGGCTAAATTAATTTCAAAATGATAATACCAAATGCCTGTTGGGATTCTTGCCTGTATTAGGATAATTCTGTGTCTTCTTCGCTCACAAGGGATTCATGGTTCACAGGTTGGGAACCACCTCTCTAGAGAGCTATGATGGCCAATATCAAAACCACAGAATCATAGATTTAATGCTAGGAAGGATCTTGGAGTCCTTCAATAGTCAAAAAATATTTCTTAAGCTCTTACTGTGTGCTAGGCACTGTGTTAAACACTGAGAATACCAAAAAAGACAAAAGACAGTCCCTACTCTTGAGGAACTCCCAGTCCAATGGGGGAGATGCCACAAGCAAGCTGTGTACAAGAGAAGTTGGAAGCCATCAATAGAGGGAAAACACTAGAATTAAAAAGAGGAGCTTTTTTGGAGAAGATGAAGATTTTCACAGGGAAGCCAAGGGGTGGAGAGGAGGAGGGAGAGTTTTCTACATTGGAGAGCATCCTGAGAGAATGCCCAGAGTTAAGAGATGGACAGTCTTCTGGGAAAAATAGCAAGGAGGCCATTAGTACTGGATTGGGGATGGGTTAGGTATAAGAAGACTGGAAAAATAGAGATTAGTTAGTATAATGTTTCATTTTACAGATAAGAAAACTGAGGTCTGTATAAGTTAAGCAATTTGCTTAAGGTCACACAGATAATATGAGTGGTGGATCCTGGTCTTTTGATTCCTAATAATCATGATATTAATAATAATAACAATGATGATATTAACTAGCACTCATCTAATGCTATGATAAGATTTGCAAAGCATGACATTGATAATCTCAGTTAATCCTGACTTATTTCTATCACACCCTATGGCAAGAGTTTATTTAGAACTTAGCTTTTTGGTTGGGTTCTGGGAAAACAAAGACAAAAGGAAACCAATCCCTGCCCTCTGGGAGCTTCCATTCTCCCTCAGTTCTTCAAGAATCAGTTCACTCACTTACAGGGAGAGCATCTAGTTCCAACCCTTATTTTAAAGATGGGAAAACCAAGGTCCAGAGGAAAGCTATCTTGTCCAGAATCCTATGGCCATCTGCCACAGAACAGGCCTCTCATGGAAGCCTCTTATCTCTCAGACCTGGACTACCTCCTCATTTAAAAGCTTGTGATGTATTTAGCCCAACCCTGAAAGATGCTTGAGAGGAGTACATCCAGGAGTACCCAGGCAAGTATTTCACAACCATGTCTCAGGTACCACAGCTAGGGCCAGCTGGGGGATATCTAGGTGATAGATGTGGACCTAAAATTAGGAAGATCTGAATTAAAATCCAGTCTTGGAAACTTACTAGCTATGTGACCTGGTTTTCTCAGTTTACTTATCTGAAAAATGATCTAAAGAAGGACATGGCCATCCACTCCAGTATCTCTGCCAAGAAAACCCCAAATGGGGTCATGAAGAGTCAAACATGACTAGAAATGACTCAGCCCTGAACCCTCAAGTACCACACACTTTAATCTACATTATTAACATTTTCTACATCATTTTCTTAAAACTGGCTGTTTAAGCCAACAAAACAATCGATCCATCCTTGATTTATAGCTTTTGTTGGTTCCCAAGTCATAAATGCTCACATTGAACTTTATAGCCGGTAAGAGCTGGCTCCAGTACACTCCTGAGTATATACTTGAGTGGAAATGTATACAGAGAGGAAGGGCAAAGGAGTTGTCTTATGCTGACAAAGATGTCAGCCACTAGGAAGTGGGAAGGACCCATTGGACCTTCACCTCTGAGACTCAGTTTCCCCATCTTCCTGATGAATAAATTGGACAAGTTGGCCTCTGAGGCTCTTTCCAGCTCTAAATCTCTGGTGCTGATTTACACACCTAATGTTGAGAAGTAGGCTGCCCAGGGCTTGGAATATGGGAAGCGGAGTAAGGACAAAATTAGAGCCTGGGATGAGTTTGTGTGTGTGTGTGTGTGTGTGTGTGTGTGTGTGTGTGTGTGTGTGTGTGTGCCCTAATGAAGCAAAGGTTCTTTTGGGATAGAAGGGAATGCCAAGACTCTAAACTGCCTTTCCCATCAGAAGAACTTGCCTTAAGCCTTCTCAGTGGCCCTGGGTGCCCATTTGCTCATTTTTCTTATAGATAAACCACTCCTGCTGGTCTGATAAGGACTGATTTCTTTCCTTCAGCATCAAGCCTTCTGTGATGTTCCTAAAGAGCTCTTTAGAAAGGGTGCTGAATTTACTGCCATGTCTAAGTGGGAAGTTCTTCCTGGCACCTATCTGCAATCCCTCCTGCTTTAATTCAGGCCAATAGAAGGCCCCTCAGAGGCCATTTAATCAGATTCTCTCACTTTACAGGTAAAGAATTTGAGGTCCAAGGAAGTGAAGTGACTTATCCAAGGTGACAGTACATATCAGATGTGAGATATGAACTCCAGCAAGTTTAAAGGTTCTTGCATTCTCCAAATAGTCTAGAACCCTCTCCTTCCTTCTTACTCAGCCTCCTTCCTTCCCTCTCTCCTCCCAACCAAAGTCCCGTTGGCTTAAAGACCTAGTTGGTATATGTCTCGGTAGGTACCAGAGCAAAGGGGATGCTCTAGTTGGACAGGGACCCTGAGGGAGTTGGAGTGACCTCACCTCCCTCCCAGGCTTGTTTGGCAGTCAATCCATATCCAGGCCCCCCATTAATATTCCTATCACTGCTACACTCTATCACCATTTCTATTAAACTCATTTGCTATCTAAACGAATTCATTTTCCACTTTGTTTGCCCACAATAATAATAATAATAATAATAATAAAAAGAGTCAGTCCCATCTCTCTCCCTGTCTCCAAATGTGAGGAGTTAGACCCAAAGTTGATGGGAAAGAAAAGAGGAGGAAGGACCCAAAGCTGCCCCCCCAAAACTATGAAGGCCAATTTTGGGGGGAAAGAAACCCATATTCAGACAAACTAGAGTTATTGGCCTTATTCCAGGAGAGGTCCCGAGACCCCACAGACCCAGATCTTAAATCAAACAAGTTCCTAGAAATTTGGAGAATCCTGGTTTGACTTGCATTCAAGTCTGAGCTCTTTGAAGGCATGGTCTATCACATCTTTATCTTTGTATTCCCCAAATCCAGCATGGTGTCTGAAAAATGGGCTTTGGGGGGTGGAGGAAGGAATAAGCATTTCTAGAGTACCTACTATGTGCCAAACAATTTGCAAATATTATCTCATTTGATCCTCACAATAATCCTCCAAGTAGATCCTGTTATTATCCTCATTTTATACATGGGGAAACTGAGGAGACAGGATTCAAGTGACTTGCCCAGGGTCACATAGATAGTGAATATCTGAGCCTGGATTTGAAATCAAGCCTTCTTGTCTCCAGACGTGACCCTCTATCCAATATTCCAGTTAAATGCCTGTTAAAGGAGATGACAATAGCCAATGACTTATATGTATTACTTTTTCATTTCTTCAAAAAGCAATTATGGGAGCAGCTAGGCAGCCTGAAGTCCGGAGGTCCTGGGTTCAAATTTGGCCTCAGATATTTCCTAGCTGTGTGACCCTGGGCAAGTCATTTAACCCACATTGCCTAGCCCTTACTACACTTCTGTTTTGGAACCAATACTTAGTATTGATTCTAAGACAGAAGGTAAGAGTTTAAAAAATAAAAAATTAAAAAGCCATTATGAAAACAGACTTTAGATATAGCACAACATTTGTGCCCACCCTGGCACACAATGGGCACTTGATTTTTTAAAATGCATGTTGGATGATTTACACCCATTCAGTGGCATTCCTAGGGTGTGGTATCCAGAGCTTTGAGCCAGGGTGCCAGTGTAGTGTGCCAAATCTTCCCCAGAGTAGTCAGAGAATTCTCTTTCTGTTCTATGAGCTTCATGTTTCTCTAACAGTCTGTGCCTTATAGCATAGCCATGCTTCCTCTGCCAGTCTCAGGATACTGCCGCCAGTGTCCTGTCTATAAAATAAGATGACTGAACCAAATAATTGCTGAGATCTCTTTTGGTTCATCCAAATTCAGATGTTATATTAAGTTTATTGTTCAGTCATTCCAGTCATATCTGGCTCTTCATGACACCATTTGAGGTTTTCTTGGCAAAGATTCTGAAGTGGTTTTCCATTTCCTTCTCCAGTTCATGAGGAAACTGAGGCAAACAGGGTTAAATGACTTGTCCAAGGTCATACAGCTTGTAAGTATCTGAAGTCACATTTCAACTCAAGTCTTCTTGACTCCAGGCATGATGTTCTACCCACTATGTCTTTTGGCTGCCCAAGACCAATGATTAAAGAAATTAGAATTATCCAATCCATGCTGAGTTTTTAAATCCACTCTCCTGAGTCATAGTTCCCAAGTCCCCTCCACTCAAGAAGTCCTTCAGGTCCTCATCATAGTGTGACAGTGACTCTAGTTTCTAGGAGGATTCCATGGCTGCAGAGCCCCACTCTATCAGGTGAGGGACCGATTTGGAGTCCATTAATTTAAGGGCCTCCCTCTAAGTTCTGGGGCAGATGAGCCTCAAGGGGTGGATTGTTTGGCCATAGCAACTCTTGAAAATCACCTAGAAGGCTTTGGAAGGAATAGCATCTGTGTTGATGGAGGGGTGGTCACACTGATGAAGTTGCAGATCCTCATTGGGAACATGGACCTTTGTGGGCCTTTCAGCATCATTCTCCTCTTCCAGGACTTCCATCAAAGAATGGACATTTTTTGTTGCCATGAAACATCTGAGATTTGGTCTCTTGGGCACTCTGTGGGGTAATCATCATCATCTTCTTCTTTCTCCTCCTTCTCCTTCTCCTTCTTTCTCCTTTTTCTCCTCCTTCTTCTCCTCCTTCTCCTTCTCCTTCTCCCCTCCCTCTCCTCTTTCTCTCTCTCCTCCTCCTCTTGCTCCTCCTCCTCCTTCTTCTTTAACCCTTACCTTCTGTCTTAGAATTAATAAAAAGAATTGGTTCTAAGACAGAAGAGCAATAAGCACCAGGCAGTTGGGGTTAAGTGACTTGCTTAGGATCACAGGGCTAGGAAGTATTTGAGGCCAGATTTGGACCCAGGGCTTCCCATCTCTTAGCCTCACTCTCTGTCCGCTGAGCTGTCTAAGTGCCCCTGATTCATCTCTTCTCACAATCTCCAGGCCACTTTTGCCAACTAGAAAACCCCATTCTATTTACTGCTGTTTAATCACTGATAAGCTGATTTCACCTTCTCTGCTCCTGCCCCCAAGTGACTCCAAGGGAAAAGTTCCCTTGTCTTCCAAACACAGAATAATTCAAAGTACCACACATGAGTTCTTGGCAGACAATCCCTTTTCTTTCCCCTTTTCCCTGGAAGTAAGGGAACCTGAGAAGCTTAGGAGGGGACGCTGGATAGAATGGGGGCAGGTGCAGAGAGAGCAGACCTTGGGCCTCCATTTATTCATATGTAAAATGTGAGAGCTAACTAAATGAGGGGGGTTTTTAATATAGGATTGATTCACGGACCTCCTGGTTTCATGGATAGATTTCAGGGAGGCTGTGAACTTGGATCAGAGGGAAAAAAATCCATATTGATTACAATCTAATTGGTTTCCTTTGGATTCCTATCTATTTTGTTATGTGCATTTACATACTTTCTTGCCAGGAGTCCATAAGCTTCAGTAGAGCATCCAAGGGATCCAAGTCGCAAAAGAGTTCAAGAGACCATGTATTTAATTATTATTTTTTAACACTTACCTTTCATCTTAGAATGAATATTGTATATTGGTTCCAAAGCAGAAGAACAGTAAGGGCTAGACAATGGGGGTTAAGTGACTTGCTCAGGGTCACCTGGCTAGGAAGTGCCTGATTAGATTCTTTCTGAAGGACCCTTCCAGCTATTCATCCATGATTTCATCTGTGAAATGTTGGCATGGGGCTAGGCAGTCTCTTTCCATGGATTCAATATGGATTTCCATAGAGTTCTTTCCATGAATTCAATATGGATTTCCATAGAGTCCTTCCCATGGATTCAGTATGGATTTCCATAGAGTCCTTCCCATGGATTCCGTATGGATTTCCATAGAGTCCTTCCCATGGATTAAGTATGGACTTCCATAGAGTCCTTCCCATGGATTCTGTATGGATTTCCATAGAGTCCTTCCCATGGATTCAGTATGGATTTCCATAGAGTCCGTTCCATGGATTAAGTAAGTATGGACTTCCATAGAGTCCTTCCCATGGATTCAGTATGGATTTCCATAGAGTCCGTTCCATGGATTAAGTAAGTATGGACTTCCATAGAGTCCTTTCCATGGATTCAATATGGATTTCCATAGAGTCCTTCTCATGGATTCAATATGGATTTCCATTGAGTTCTTTCCATGAATTCAATATGGATTTCCATAGAGTCTTTCCCATGGATTCCGTATGGATTTCCATAGAGTCCTTCCCATGGATTAAGTATGGATTTCCATAGAGTCCTTCTCATGGATTCAATATGGATTTCCATTGAGTTCTTTCCATGAATTCAATATGGATTTCCATAGAGTCTTTCCCATGGATTCCGTATGGATTTCCATAGAGTCCTTCCCATGGATTCTGTATGGATTTCCATAGAGTCCTTCCCATGGATTCAGTATGGATTTCCATAGAGTCCGTTCCATGGATTAAGTAAGTATGGACTTCCATAGAGTCCTTTCCATGGATTCAATATGGATTTCCATAGAGTCCTTCTCATGGATTCAATATGGATTTCCATTGATTTCTTTCCATGAATTCAATATGGATTTCCATAGAGTCCTTCCCATGGATTAAGTATGGACTTCCATAGAGTCCTTTCCATGGATTCAATATGGATTTCCATTGATTTCTTTCCATGGATTCAATATGGATTTCCATAGAGTCCTTCCCATGGATTAAGTATGGACTTCCATAGAGTCCTTTCCATGGATTCAATATGGATTTCCATAGAGTCCTTTCCATGGATTCAATATGGATTTCCATAGAGTCCTTCCCATGGATTCCATATGGATTTCCATAGAGTCCTTCTCATGGATTCAATATGGATTTCCATAGAGTCCTTTCCATGGATTCAATATGGACTTATTGTTTAGCACCCACGATGTGCCATGTACTGGGCATATAAAGACAAGAATGCCAGTTTCTGCCCTCGAGGAGTTTACATTCTTCTGGGGGAAGGCAGGAGAGACAACACTACTATAGACAACACAAATAAACCAATATTCTCTGACAAGCACTGACTGGGGGATCAGGAAAGATCTCAAGTAGACCTTGAGCCTTGCAGCAAGCTGGGGATGCTGAGAATGCTTGTTCCCTGCTTCTAAAAGCCCACTTCACTGAAGGAAGACAGCCTTTATTCTGAATAGAGTCTGAAAGCAAATCTGCTCTTCACCTTTCTTTCTTCAGGCTCTGATGAGGCTAATCTTTCTGATATTCTCCAATCCCTTGTTACCACTTAGAATGCATTCTCTCATAGAAACCGTATCAAGAAGGGTCGTTTGGGTCTGCTGCGTTCTTGGTGGAGATGCCCCTGAGACCTCGACTACGTGTCTGTGACTTTCTGGGTCATAAGTCTTTGGATAACATGATTTTTGTGGGGTAAAAGCATCCCCATGGCCAATAGAAGCCGTTCCAAGTGAGCTTTTAGCGACACAATTATAACAGCATAAACTCATAACACTTTCTAAAGTTCTTTCCCCCTCCAAATACCGTGCAGTAAATTGTGTAAGTATCATGATACCCATTTTGTAGATGAGGGAAGTGAGACTCAGAGGGGGGAAATGGTTGGGGTGAGGAGCCCAGGTCTCCTGACTCCCCTCTCCCAGCCCAGCCCATCTCCCTCCTCTCTGCCCATTTTGGGCACTTTTTCTGAGTGAGAAAGCTTAGATTTGAATGTCTTCTCCTAGCTGACCTTAAATCACAATCTCCCAAGGCCTCAGTTTCTTCATCTGTAAAATGAGGGAGTTGGTCTGAAGTCTCATCCCTCTCTAAGTCTCTGTCCTCTGGCCTAATTCTGCCTTCAAGTCCTCCTTCCACTCGTATCCTAGAATGGGTCTCCCCAGCTTCCCAGCTGCTGCCCAGGTCCTGGGGGTTGGAGGAGGGCGCCCCTTCCTGCTGGAAAGAGCAATGCCCTCATCAGCCTGGGTTCCCCACTTCCCCTGCCTTTTACCAGCTGACTTTCAAGGTCAGGGGAAGCCGGTAATTGATCCACCACTTCCATTATAAATCTCCCAGCCGTAGCGGGCATCCTCCCCGCTGGCTCCTGACAGCCAGATCCATCGAGCCTGCTCTCCGTAACAGGCTGAGATGAGGACGGAAGAGGGCAGGCAGCAGCTTTCATTTCTCACCACCCCCATCGGGGCCAAACAGTGAGGAAGAGGGATGCCACTGGCTGGCCTCATGCCAGCCTCTGTCTGAGCCCATGCCCAGGCTCCTCCTTCCATCTGCCTCCTCGCTTTCCCCTTTGGGAATGTCTGAATTGAGGCCAAGAGCCGTGGACTCACCTGCTAGAGATTTTGGTTGTGGTGGGAAGGTCACAGGCCTGGGATGACCAGGGTGCCCAGGAACAATGCCAGGCCAGGGGGTAGGATGGCTACTGGGAGGCCTGGCAGCGGAGCTGATATCAGAGGCTGGGAATCAAGCTAAATGCAAGGTGCGGGCCCAGGCTGGACAGAGACTGAGTAGATGAGTCAGGGCTTGGCCTGGAGAGGTCCAGGCTGGGCCAGGGGGCCAGGCAGAGGAGGGGTCAGGATTGACAAGACAGGAGGCACGTTGTCCGGAGGGCCGAGATGAGAGCACAGGACGATCATGAGACCAGGTGGACAGGTCAGGGGCTGCTGTTCAGGAGTCCAAACTGAGCGGAGACAGACAAGGACACAACCTGTATAGGAACAATCAGCATTCAGAGAATAGAACCAGCCATGCAGAAATAGGCAGAAGAAAAGGAATTGGGGCAGGAATATAGGAAACAAGCTCTTAGCATCTGGAAGAGATGGAGGAGAGGGAACTAGCTCAGCTCTGTTACAAATAGTGATCCCCAGACAAGGGTCACAGTGTTCTACCATGCCAGGATTCCAAGAACAAAGGATATAGGATGTCAGAGGTGGGAGGGACCTTGGATCCTAGAACGTACCTAGAACAGAGAATGTCAGAGCAGGGCAGAATCTTAGAATACCTCAGAACACAGAATGTCAGTTTGGAGGAACCCTAGAACAGACAACATTAGATCAAAGAAGGATCTTAGAACTGGGAATGTCAGAGCTGGCAGGAACCTTAGAACACAGAATGTCAGAGCTAGGAGAGACCTTAGAAGAGAGAATGTCAGATCTGGAAGGGTCTTAGAACATAGAATGTCAGATCTAGGAGAGACCTTAGAAGAGAGAATGTCAGATCTGGAAGGGTCTTAGAACATAGAATGTCAGAGCTAGGAGAGACCTTAGAAGAGAGAATGTCAGATCTGGAAGGGTCTTAGAACATAGAATGTCAGAGCTAGGAGAGACCTTAGTATAGAGAATGTCAGATCTGGAAGGGTCTTAGAACATAGAATGTCAGAGCTAGGAGAGACCTTAGAAGAGAGAATGTCATATCTGGAAGGGTCTTAGAACATAGAATGTCAGAGCTAGGAGAGACCTTAGAAGAGAGAATGTCAGATCTGGAAGGGTCTTAGAACACACAATGTCAGAGCTAGGAGAGACCTTAGAATAGGGAATGTAAAATCTGACAGGGGTCTTAGAACAGAGAATATCAGAGCTAGGAACCTTAGAACCAAGGATGTTATATCTAGGAGGAGCCTTGGAACACAGAATGTTAGATCTGGGAGGGTCTTAGAACACACAATGTCAGAGCTAGGAGAGACCTTAGAAGAGAGAATGTCAGATCTGGAAGGGTCTTAGAACATAGAATGTCAGAGCTAGGAGAGACCTTAGAAGAGAGAATGTCAGATCTGGAAGGGTCTTAGAACACACAATGTCAGAGCTAAGAGAGACCTTAGAAGAGAGAATGTCAGATCTGGAAGGGTCTTAGAACACACAATGTCAGAGCTAGGAGAGACCTTAGAAGAGAGAATGTCAGATCTGGAAGGGTCTTAGAACACACAATGTCAGAGCTAGGAGAGACCTTAGAAGAGAGAATGTCAGATCTGGAAGGGTCTTAGAACACACAATGTCAGAGCTAGGAGAGACCTTAGAAGAGAGAATGTCAGATCTGGAAGGGTCTTAGAACACACAATGTCAGAGCTAGGAGAGACCTTAGAAGAGAGAATGTCAGATCTGGAAGGGTCTTAGAACACACAATGTCAGAGCTAGGAGAGACCTTAGAATAGGGAATGTAAAATCTGACAGGGGTCTTAGAACAGAGAATATCGGAGCTAGGAACCTTAGAACCAAGGATGTTATATCTAGGAGGAGCCTTGGAACACAGAATGTTAGATCTGGGAGGGTCTTAGAACAGAGAATGTCAGACCTAAGAAGGACCTTAGGACCATGATGTCAAACACAGAAAACCATTAGATCTTGAACAGTGGAAGAACTATAGCATATGGAGATGGTGGCAAAGGATAATTACAACTGCATTATCCAGCTCATGGTGAGGGTGGGGATATATACATGTGTGAAAATTAAATCTAAATTTTGCTAAGTTCATTTTTTTACCCCAAATGGGCTACCCAGACATGAGCCAACATTTTAAAATTGTCTTAATTGTTGTTGTTCTTGTTAAGTGCCTCCCCCACCTCTAAACCCCCTCTTCCCCTACTAAAATTCCCTTCTAGCTCCTCTCTCTCCCCGAGACCAGGCTCTCTGGACCTTCCCAACGTAGTAATAATGAGTCCAAATCATTGGCTTCTGCCAATGGGACAGAAGGAAAGGAATCTTGGGCTCATATGTCCTACCTTGCTGGATTTTCTGGGCTCATGGTGACTCTTGGGAAAGGATAATCAGCTGGGTAGGAGTGGGGTGGGGTGGAGCCAACCTAAAGAAGTCCTCTGGGGGTCGACCCCCTTCACTTTGGCTTTGGACTAATTCCACAAGGCAGCTTCCAGGGGATGCCCTCAGGCTGCCACTGCTGGGTGCTTCTGTCAGAAGCCAGAGTATCATGGTTGAAAAGAGCTTTGGATGGGGCATCAGAGGACTGAGTTCAAAGTCTGACTCTGCCCCTCTCTTATCTGTGTGACTTTAAACAGTCTCTTAATTCCTCTAAACCTTATCCTTAAAAGGAGAGTTCCATTGGATGCCTCTGAGGACCCTCCCCCTAGAAATCTAGGATGCTGTCCCTAGGCCTTGCCTGCTTTGGTGTGGGAAGAGCATCCAAGTGGGGTTCAGCAGACCCTGGTTCCAAGGCTGGTTTTGCCCTTGACATGCTGCCTGACCTCGCACAAATTTCTTAATAACTCTGAGCCTAATATCCAAATCCCAAAGTCCCCATCTTGTGTCCCTCATAGATATTCTTATGGAGTTCATGTGTGTGGCCATGTTTCAAACTGTGTGAGGAAGTAAGTGTTGTTTGTACTAACAGGAGGTGCTACCATGGAAAGGGCAAGAAAGAAGAGAGGGATGCTAGTGGAAGTACTCCCCGAGCTGACTGACAAAATAGCCCTTCCCCTCAGAGGTTCATACCTCTAGATATGTAAGGGACTTCGGGGATCATCTTATCCAAACCCCTCATTTTACAGATGAGGAAACTGAGTCATGGGTCTGGGAAGGATCATCTTATCCAAATCCCTCATTTTACAGATGAGGAAACTGAGTCATGGGTCTGGGAAGGATCATCTTATCCAAATTCCTCATTTTACAGATGAGGAAACTGAGTCATGGATCTGGGAAGGATTATCTTATCCAAACCTCTCATTTTACAGATGAGGAAACTGAGTCATGGGTCTGGGAAGGGCCTTCTGGGAATAGAAAAGCACTGTTATTATGGAAATTTACAGTTATGGCTGTTATAGCATTGGGTGGTGCGTCTACAGAGAGAAAACAGATAAAACCAGGATTATTTGTACCTTCAGTTATTTAGTTGAGGTTTGGGGTGAGGAGTAGAACAGCCTGATCTCCAATCAGCATGGGTGAATCACTGTATTCTTGCTCTTTAGATACTTGGGTTCTGTGGAAGTTGGGGGGGGGACAAGGGGTAGATCCTAGGGAGAAAGACACCATGGCATCAAGACGGGTGGCAGCATCCCCTGCCTGGGTGGTTGCCCCACTCAGTGACCCAAGGAGACAGGGGCCTGAAAGTGAAGGCATGGGATTGATGGGTGCTCTGGGAAGGAAGGGTATCCCCAGTCCCATGTCAGCACCCTGGGGCAAAGCCCTAGTCACCCTGTACTAGTTCAGCCTCTCTGAGGGGACCCAGGTTATTAGATCTGATTTACTAATCAGTTCTGGGTGATACAGGAGAAAGAATGCTAGCTTGGACTCAGAGGACCAATGTCCGAGTCCTGCCTCTGTTGCACTCTGGTTACCTGTAGGGGAAATCACACTGCCTCTTTCCCAAGTCAGGTCAGCATCCTTGGAGATCCTCTCTGTGAATGTCAGGCTGGGAGCTGACCCTCCTTCTCTGAGATGGTGCTGGCTCTGGTAGCAGGCCTGTTCTCAAAGCCTTTTCAGCTGGAGACATCCAGAGCTCTAGACCTGCAGTGGGAAGGGGTGTTGGGGGCCATCTAGTCCAGCACCTGCATTTTATAACGGCCCAGAGAACTTCTGGAAGAGTTATCATGTGCCATGAAGTGATAGCCAAACACAAGCTGCCATTTTAAAATGATTTCTATTGTTGTTATTATGTTTCTCCTCCCCCCAAAAAAAACCCTTCTCCTCCCAGGCTAACATCCTTTCTACCTTACCCCCTGCCCCACACCAGGCTCTCTGAGTCTTCTGAAATATCATTAACAAGCCCCCAAATTAATAAAATTGTTATCGAATAATTTACTATTATTTGTTTATACAGTAAATTACTTGCTCAAGGTCCTATATGAGAGGGATGGCATTTGAACCCAGACCCTCTGATCCCAAACTCATTGCTCTTAATATGGTTGATTCATGCCTAGACATTTGGGGAAGTTTCTATGTTCTCTGACCATCACTTTTCCCATCTGTAACATGGAGGTATGGCATACCCTTAATTCCCTCCCAGGATAATTGGATGAAGTCATGGAAAGGATGAAGATATAGAAATTGGTGAATGTCTTGTTTTTACCATTTTTGTTAGTTAATTGTTAAAGGATTGGAAGGACATCCTAGCTTGGTGGAGAGAAGGCAGGCTTTGGAGCCAAGAAGACCTGAGTTCAAGACTCACCTCTGATACATAATGACTTGGTGACCATGGGTCATTCACTTAACCTCCACTGCTCAATCCAAATCTCTGAGGATGTGAGTCACCAAAAAAGTGATGATTGGAGAGAATACCAGGTCTGGAGTCAGGAAGACCAGAGTTCCAATCCAGGCTCAGACACTTACTAGATGTATGACCCTGGGAAAGTCACTTAAAACTATCTACCTCAATTTCCTCATCTCTAAAATGAGGCTAAGATTACCTCTCTTCCAGGGTTTTTGTGAGAATCAAATGAAATAAATAAGATAAATAAGGGGCTTAGCACAGGACCTGGCACCCAGTAGTTAGTAACAAAAATGTTAACAATGAGGATTATTAAGATGAAGATAATAGCACCCACCTCTCAGGGGTATTGTAAGGACCAAATAAGATAATGACTACAAAATGCTTAGTACAGTGACCAGCACATGGTAATATTTATTCATTATCCTTATTATGATTATTATTTCATCCTGGCTTTCCCTATATCAGTGAAATTATTGATCCAGTGTCTGCCCCTCTTCAGCAATTCAATTTCCCCCACCCATGCTGTCACCCTTTTTTGATGCCTGCCCCTGAATACCAGATGCTGGAGGATTCTATTAGCAGGGTGCAAGCTCTGACGGGGGCTGCAATCTGCATTGGTGGAGGGTCTATCCACATTAGTAAATTCATGAACCCATGAAGGAGCAGAGCAAGTAAATGGCATCTTATCAGGACACTGACATCAGCGCTTTGTGTCTGGAGCCTCCTTTCCCACACCTTCTACACTGGTACCAAAACTGGCCCCTGGGGGACTTTAGCTATAAGAATTGATTATTAAGTCATTTTTCAGTCATTTCCAACTCTTTGTGACCCCACTTGGGGCTTTCTGGGCAAATTTACTGGACTGGTTTGCCATTCCCTTCTCCAGCTCTTTTTACAGATGGGGAAACTGAGACAAACAGAGTTAAGTGACTTGCCCAGAGTCACAAAGCCAGAAAATGTCTGATGCCAGATTTGAACTCAGGAAGATGAATCTTTCTGACACTACTCTATCCACTGCCCCATCAGTAATAATAGCTAGCATTTATATAGTGCCTTAAAGTTGGCAGAGTACTTCACAAACATCAATTATTGTTTTTTGTTCTATTTTTGATTATTTTATAATTTATAATATTGCATTTGGATTATTTTTCCTAGACCAGTGATTTCATTAGAGTGTAAGGAACTTGTATTTATAAATCATAGAATTTATATTATGTTACATATAATAATATGTATGTTCTATGTAATATACATTATATATAACATAATTATATATGTTCTGTGTCATATACATTGTATAAACTATATATCTCAATAATATGTTCTATATAGTCCACATTATATAAGTTATATAATATGTTGTACTATATAATATAAAATTTATATATGAAAACTTGTGGAGAAACTTCCTCTACCACCAATAGAGATTGGCACCTCCTCTGAAATTAATGCCTTGAGGAGTGGCCTGGGGCTCAAGATATATTATGGAGCTCATCTTGGGTCTCCTAGCCAGTGTGGGTCAACAGAGTCCCTTGGGCATAGCTCTTCTCCTCTCTGAAGCTAGCTTTGAATCCATACATCACAGTGTCTCTTGTTAGATTTTATCACCATCAATCAGTCACTAAACACTTATTAAGCACCTACTATGTGCCAGGCTTCATGCAAAGCGGTGAAAGTACAATAAGATACAGAAGACAGCTCCTGCCCTCAAGGAGCTTAGAATCTACATGGCAACAAATATATACAAAATGAGTTATATACAGGGTAAATAGGAAATTATTAACAGAAGATGCTGGAGGGGGCAGCTGGATGGCTCAGAGGATTGAGAGCAAAGCCTAGAGATGGAAGGTCCTGGGTTCAAATGTGGCCTCACACACTTCCCAGCTGTGTGACCCTGGGCAAGTCACTTGACCCCCATTGCCTAGCCCTTACCACTTTTCTGCCTTGGAACCAATACATTATATTGATTCCAAGACAGAAGGTAAAGAAGATGCTAGAATTGAGAGGGCTTGGAGAAGACTTTGTGTAGAAGGGGAGATTTTACTTGGGACTTAAAGGAAGTTGGGGAGGTCAGTAGCTGGAATGGAGGAAAAAGAACATGGGCATATATTCCAGGCATGGACATAGCCAAAGAAAATGCCCAGAGCCAAGAGACAATGTGTATTCTTCATGGAACAGACAGAAGGCTGGTGTCACTGATCAAAGGGAACATGGCTGGGAATGAGGTGTAGGAAGGCTGGAGAATGTAGGTAGGACCTGGGTTAGGAAGAGCTTTGAAGGCCAACCAGAATGTCATCACCATCTCCATCATTTAGGTAGTGTTCTGAGATTTGGAAAGGGCTTTGCCAACTTCATCATGTCTGATTCTCCCAACCAGGTACGTGCTATTACCATCTTCATTTTATAAATGAGGAAACTGAGGCTTGGAGAGCCATCTTCCCAATGTTTCCATGGCCAGTAAGCATCGTTAAACCGAATCCAAGCCCAGTTTCTTCCTGACACCAAGTCCAGCGCACTGCCTTCCACTGCACTGCCTCGCGTATCCCATACGTCACACTGTGTAGGCAGACACCTACTCCACCTAAGAGTAGGTCTTGGCAGCCCCGAATAGAAACCCATGCCCTCTGTGGGTGGTGTAGAATATTCTGGGATAAGGTGGGGGTAAAGGGAAATGGGGGATGATGCAGAAAGCCTGGAGGCTGGGGCCAGCCTGGAGGGAGGAGGAGAGAGGGTCTCCCCTCTGCCAGCAATCGAGTGAATGGCAGGGCTGCTCTGCGCCAGGCCTGGCTCTCTTTTTGCCCACCCCCAGGGAACAGATGGTCTGGGCTCCTTGGCAGAGGGATAAGCGAGATTGGCATTTCTGTGTATGTGTTTTGTGTTGTGGATTTTTTTACAGAATCTGACACATTTTTGTCACGTCCTGGTGCATCAGAACATTAAAGGGGGCGGGAGTGTGAAGAGTGTTTTAACTGGGAACTTCGTAACAGTTCCATCTTCCCCCAGTCCTTCCTCCGGGGCCCCTCTCCACCACCCTCCCCTCTAAGACACCCGAAGCTCAGCCCTCCTGCCTCCCATATGTTACCATCCTTTCCCTTCCCCTCTAGGGTCTCTGGTGGGTAGAGCAATGACTAGCTTGGGCAGGTGGGGAGTTTCTGGGTAGAACAGAGGTTGTAATGAAGAAAGAGAACTGGAGAAAGGAGGAAGAAGGGACCCCCATTTGAGCTGAAATTCCAAGCTAAAAGAGCCTTTTTCATCATATAGTCTTACTTTATAGGGAAAGAAACCATGTCCCAGAAGAGACAGCGTCTCTCCCAGGGTCACACTGATAGTAAATGAGAGAGCAGAATTCAAACTCACATCCTCTGACATCAAAACCATCACTTTACCACTGTAAGATGATGATAAAATGGTCTGAGGAAGAAAAGGACAGTAGAGGTGAGGGTAGCAGAGAAGACAGAAGAGAAAAGAAAGAGGGAGGAGAAGAGGCTAAAGAAAGGAAGGAAGAGGAAAAAAGATGTCTGGATATCTGAGAAGGGCAGAAAAGTTCCAAATTTAAAAAAATAAATGAACAAGCTTGAGAGTATCTAGAGAAGGATGACCAGAAAAGGGACCATAGCATAAAAAGGTTTGGTTGAATTAATCTATCAACATTGTACTTTGTTAGAAAAGGCCATCTCTACATAAATAAGTAGGAAGGAAATAAATATAAAATAAATTGGGCAGGGAATCGGGAAGGGGTTAATGGAGAAGCTGCCATATTAGCAATTTTTTAAAAATTAAAACCCTTACCTTCAGTCTTGGAAATAATACTATCTATTGGTTCCAAGGCAGAAGAGTGGTAAGGGCTAGGCAATGGGGGTCAAGTGACTTGCCCAGGGTCACACAGCTGGGAAGTGTGTGAGGCCAGAATTGAACCCAGGACCTCCTGTCTCTAGGCCTGACTGTCAATTCACTGAGCTACTCAGCTGCCCCCTATGTTAGCAATTTTTAAAGAAACAAGATATTCTAAAAGTGGGATTCCAAGCATGAAGGGCTGTCATGGCAAAGGTTTGGAGGGAGGAGATGAAATGTCATGTGTGAAGAACTATAGGAAGGCTAGATGTGGTAAAGGACCTGGGAGTGTTTTTTCTAGAGAAGAGAAGACATGGGTGATGGGGTAGTCAGGGAGCAGGATGACTGGATTCCAGTATGTCAAGGGATAACCTGTTTAGGAGGGATTAGACTTATTCTGTTTGACCCCAGAAAGCAAAAGTAATTGGGCTGGTGCATCCAAGTAGCAAACAGGGAGATTTCCCATGGATGTCAGGATGAACATCCTAACAATTAGACATGTCCATGGAGAAATTAGTTACTTCAAGAGGTACTGGGTCACCAGAAATCCTAAAGAAAAAGCTGAATGAAAAAGTGTGGAGGGAAGGAAGAAAGACTCAGAGGATTGAGGTGAAATAGTGGGGAAGGTTGGAAAAAGGGGGAGAGAGGAAAAAAGAAGAGGGAGAGGGGAAAAAAGTAAAAGAGTATGGAGGAGGAGACAAAGAAATAGAGGAAAGGGAAAGAGAGAAGGGAGAGAATGGGGAGGGAGGAAGAGAGAGAAAGAGAAAGGAGGGAGAAGAGAGAAAACAAAGATGGGGAGGGGGAGGAAGAAGGAAAAGAGATCAGAGAGGGAAAGAAGGGAGGGAGGAGGGAGAGACAGACAGACAGAGAGGGAGAGGGAGATGGGGAGAGAGAGAGAGAGAGAGAGAGAGAGAGAGAGAGAGAGAGAGAGAGAGAGAGAGAGAGAGAGAGCGAGCTCACCTGGTTCCCAGGTGAATTAGATATAAAAACCTCAGCAGATTTTCAGCACAGGGAATATTACATTGTCTACTGTCAAAGAAAAGAGGCCTCCTTTCATACTTCCATGTTTTTAGCCTTAGTATAAAGGAAGGAATGGGAGTCTAGAGGTACTGTGGAACTCAACACTTGGCCTTAGGTTTGCCCATCTAGAGCCCCATTGGACTCGGTAACCTGCCTCCCTTTTAAGACATTTTGCTGGGGTCCTTGTTCATGCCTTTAACCCCACCTCAGTTCCTCTCTATGACAGGGATTATTTTCCAGGAGGATGAGTGAATATCCAGGCCTTTTGCCCACCCCACCACTAGCTGTAAGTCACCCTTTAACCAAAGCTCTGGTAACGGCCCAATGTAAAGGGAAATGCATTGCATTAGGAGTCAGAGAACATGACCTTGAACCCTGCCCTTGCTTTTCATCTTGGGATTGACCGCTCCCCTTCCCAGGCTTCAATTTCCCCATCTGTAATTTTCTCATGGGTCATATGTATGAGGGAGTGGTTAGGTAGTATACAGAGTCCATGACATCCCAGATCCCTTCCTCCTCTTATGAGGAACAGAGACCCCCTTAGTCCTTTCCCACTTCTCCTGACTCCTGGACCCTGATTGGGCAACTCCCTTCCCACCTCCATAGACCTGCCCTAGCCTGGAGATTTCTTGGTGGCATCAACAGAGACACAGAATCCAGTCTACCCAGTGCCAACTTCACATCACTTAACTGTCCTGGGACCAACTCTATCCAGGCAGGTACAGGGAGTGTAGTTCCAATTGGACAGCTCCAGAATTGCTAGCTAGCATGTAAAATAAACAGTTTGTACTATGAACAGGGAATCTGACTGACAGACATTGGCCAGGGTGGGTAAGGTGAGGGGAGAGGAGAGAGCCTCTCAGATCAGTGTCCTCATCCATCCTAGGGACTTGAGGGATGGTCTTCAGGGAAAGGATTGGGCCCTTCTCTCATCTCTCATTTTTAACCTCAGAAATTAAGATGTATAGGTCTCCAGGTACAAAGCTGTCATTGTTTCTCTTTTGGGGGACCAGAGGGAGAGGATGGAAGAGGCTCAAGGACACTTCAAGGTAGATAACAGATACCCATCTAACAGGGTAGCATCCTCTCCCCCTACCTGCAGTTTAGTCATTGTGTACCAAGAATAGGATTACGTAGAGGAAGAAGGGAAGATGGTCAAGGCAGAAAGAAAAGTGAGACCTCCCTCCCTCCTTTCTTTGCAGAAGTAGGGGAGTATTTACTGTTGTATTTAGGATCATAGTCCCAGAGTTAGAAAGACCCTCAGGGGCCATCTAGTTAAAGTGTCCCATTTTACAAATGAGAAAACTGAGGCCTAGAAAGGTTAAGTGAATTCCCCAAAGTCACCCAGGTAGTAAGAAGCTGCTAGATCTCAGATTTGACCCCAAATCTTCTGACTACACTCATGAGTCTTTCCACTTCTGCCATCTTGGTTGCTATGCTGCTTATTTTTTACTTAACTGTTTTTTCCCCTCTTTTTAAGAAGTCCTAGTTATGAGAAATGGCTCTTTAGGAAGTGTGTGGGGATATATTGGAAAGTGTAGGTGATATAAAAATAGGAGACCAATTAAAATTTTTATAGATGAAAGGTCCATGATGGGGTACTTAAGGTAGAGAAACAAGATCATGGAGTAACCTACTTCATATTGCCTTGAAGATTACTTACTACAAGTTTCTTATTTACACATGGGAAACTGAGGCCCTTGTTAGAGGAAAGGACTTACCCAAGGTCACATGATAACTAGTTTCCAAGTTAGGTTCTTTGAACCTATCTGCTTCCTTTCATCAGCATGCTTGAGAGAGGTACAAGAGATAATGGAGTAGCTGAGAGAAGCCAGGGTTGGGCAGCAGACAGGATTACTGGATTTGAATGTTAGGCACTAGGAATTGTTCAGAGCTAAAATGGACTTTGGGGATCACCTATACCCACCCCCTCATTGTACATTTGGACACACTGAGGCCCACACAGATTGAACCTTGTGGCCAATGAGAGACCAAGGGAGAGAGAATGGACTGAGTGGAAATCCCACCTCTGAGGCATACAGTGTGTGTGAGATGTAGGACAAGTCAGCTGACTTCTCTGGGCTTTGGATTTCTCCACCATAAAAAGAGGAGGCTGGACTAAGTGACCTCCCTTCCAGGTCTAGAGTGTTGGAAACAGAACTTCCAGTTAGATATTTACTACATTTGCTCTGTCTGGTTCTGTTTTCCCCTCTGTAAATGGTCTCTAGAGCCCTTTATGTTCTGGCACGCTATGATTCTATAATCAGCCTTATTACTTTATCAGCGGCAGTCACAGCCACTGTAGCTATAGAAGAGGAGAGCCCTGGGATAGGGGTGCTGTCCAAGGTGCCAACAGATATCCCCATCTCCCAAGCCCAGAGGACCCCATGGCTCCTGGCTGAATCAGTGGAAAGCAAAAAATGCACCATCTGGGCCCCCAGAGACCGGGAGGAGGAGGAGCTGAGGTTGCCATGAGAACTCTCTCTTTCTGTGGCATTTCCTGATTTGGGGAGATTTAAACAGCCAAGGAAATGTAGGCTTCTGAATTCCATTTCCCCCGTACATTTTTTTGGAAAGGGAAGAAGGGAGGGGGTAGGGAGGTGGAGGCAAGAAAGCAGAGAGAGAGAGAGAGAGAGAGAGAGAGAGAGAGAGAGAGAGAGAGAGAGAGAGAGAGAGAGAGAGAAGGAAATTGGCTTCTTCAGACTGGCCCCACATTCCCTGTACTACTTCCTGGGCCCCTCCCATGTGCCAGATCCTGTCCTGGTGGCTGTGTGGAGAAGCAGGGGGTAGGGGGGCAAGGGTGGGAGAAGAGTTGTGGCCCCTGCCCTTGGGAAACTCTTAATCTGGTTTGGGAGACAATTCAGAGGCATGAAAGAGTTAGAGAACCACACAAGGGGACTGTAATTAAGTGGAGTGAACACTGACATGAGTAACAGACTATATGAGGTGTGACTATGAAGCATGGAGATAGAATGTGTGTGTGTGTGTGTGTGTGTGTGTGTGTGTGTGTGTGTGTGTGTTGCTTAGGGAATCCAGCCCATTACTTTGTAGTCACACCTCAAGAGTTTGGAAAAGGGAGAGATCAGAGAAGATTCAATCCAGAACTGGGAGGAACCTGAGAGATCGATCATCTCATTCAACCCTTTCATGTCCCAAACTAGATGGGGGAAAGGACTTGTCCAAGGTCACTTGGGTGCTAAGTAGAAACAGAAGATGAAATGATACTTGGCATGGGACCTCCAGGGCAGATCAGGACCATAGAGATGGGAAGAAATAGGTAAGCCAGGTTGTCTAGGAGATAGAGCAGGAGGAGGACTATTGCATTCCCACATCTTTGGAGCTGGCTTCATAGGTGTCTGTGTATTTACAGCTAGATGGAGTCTTAGGAGATCATTAAGTCCATTTGGCAAATGAGGAGGCCAGAACTCAGAAATATGAATGATTTTCCCAAGGTCACATGGCTAGACTGGAGAGAAGCAATTCAAATCTGTGTCTTCCAACTTGAATTCCCATATTCATTCCATTCTGGCATCTCTGGATCAAAATAGCACCATGCATTCTGGATTAAGAAGCACTGGACAGTGTCAGAGGAATTTGGGCTTTGGGACTCCAGTTGGATTTGAGGAACCTCTAGCTTAAAATCCCAATATTTCTGTGCAAAATTCTTATGCCCTATTGAAGGGTAAAGGGGCAGGAGAGTCCTTAAGTGAGATAAAAGTGAAGCAGATGTAGAGTTAAGGCAGACCATCAGGGACCAGACAGATGGCTGGCTATCTGAGACTCTGAGTGAGGGCAGAGAGGCCATGATGCTTGGAAGATAGCCTTGTGGTTCCTCCTGGCACCCACCACCCTCTCCCACACTTGTCCCACACCATGCCAGAAAGAGGCTCTTTCAGGCAGAGCACTGATTTGCTCTTCCAGGCTGCCCTCTGGGCCATCTCTTTCTCTTCCCCAGCAGACAGTCTCTAGGTTCCCTCTCAGAACCCTTTTCCCATCACCTGCTTCTCTCCTGGCTATTCTTCCTGGCCAGAAGAATCTTTTCCTGGGCACATTACTTCCAAATGTAGGGGGCCACAGGCCAGCAAGGAGTAGAAATGAGATGAGACCAGAAGTCAAGAGTCCTGAGCTCTGGTCCTGGCTGCACTATTAACTCCTGTGACCTTGGGCATAGAACTTAACTTCTGGGGAACTCCGTTTCCTTATGTATTAAGTGGAGATAATAACACCTGCCCTGCCTTCCTCAGAGGCTAGAGTGATGACTTAAGGATATAAAATGCTTTGAGACGTCTAAAGAACCATGCCAATGTCAAGGGGGATTATTATTTTTTTCCATTTAAGGGTAGTAGCCCATAGTTCTTTTCCACCTCTGATCTTACAGCACTTTATAGCCTGAAACATATAGCTTTGCATTTAATTCTGCACATAACATCACACACTGCTCTCTGGGGAAGGGAGCCCAGGCAGCTGAGGGCTCCATTGAGCCTCCATAGCCAGCTCGAGCTCTAACCCTCCTGGCTTTCCACTGGGTGTCTCTTATCAACAGCCCCCTCCCCAAATCCACTTTTTCATTGAAGCCAATCTCAGCTCACTGCATTTAACTTGTGAGATTACTGGGGGAGGAGAGAGGAAAGTTCTCACCCTTTTATTTTTTTTCTTCTCCGAGCCTCAGTCTTTCTATCTGTAAAATAGCATAATGAAACATGAACTCAAATGAGATAATGGAGGGAAAGCACTTGGCAACCACAAAAGCACCATATAGAGACGTTATTATTGTTGTTGTTATTAATCCTGAGCATAGGACAGACCTGTCTTTCCTTTGAGTTAGAGAATGATAGCACTGAGGAATGTCAGAACTTGGGAGGGCTCAAAGATAAGAGAATTTGAGCATTGAAGAGGGGCCTTAGAACCAAGGAAGTCAAACATGAAAAGACCTTGGAGGATGGAACATAGAATGAAAAGACAGAAGGGATCTGAGGGCATAGAACATGGAATTTCAGAACTAATGGAAACTTGAGAATAGACATGAGGTGTAGAGGCAGCTAGGTCGGGCAGTGGAGTGGGTCAAGAAAACCCAAGTTCAAATCTAGCCTCAGATGTTTACAGGTAATGTGGCCTTGAGCAAATCACTGCTTAACCTATATTTGCCTCAGTTTCTTCATTTGTAAAATGAGGATAACAATAGCAACCTACCTCCTACCATTCTTTGCAAGAATAAAATGAGATATTTGTAAGGTATTTTGCAAACCCTAACAAGCTATAGAAATGCTAGCTATCATCATCATTAAAGAAGGAACTTCTAGAATGCAGAATGTCAGAGCTAGAAGGGATCTTAGCCAACAGAATAGAGAACGCTAAATTTCAAAGTTGGACAGGACCTTAGAACATAGAATGTCAGAGCTGAGAGGGACTTTAGAACACAGAACTTCAGAGTTGGAAGAAACCTTGACAATAAAAAGTACCAGGGACAGGTGGGTGGCTCAGTGGAGTGAGAGCCCTGCCCAGAGATGGGAGATCCCTGGGTTCAAATCTGGACTCAGATACTTCCTAGTTGTATGACTTTGGGCAAGTCACTTAACTCGAATTGCTTAGCCCTTACCACTCTTCTGACTTACACAGTATTGATTCTAAGATGGAAGGTAAGGGTTTTTATAAAAAAAAAATTTAAGAAAATAAAAAATACTAGCTGAGTTTATAGAACATTCTAAGGTTTTTCATTCAAAGTGTTCTTTATACATTTTTTCTTTGCTCCACAAGACAGAGCTATGTAATTCATCCTAGGCTTGCCTTACCATTGGTCCTTCCCCTTGGGCAAGGGATGTGCCCTGCCTGTGCCAACACATCCAACCCACATTTTATGAAAGCCCATTTTGCAGATTATTTGTTTTTATTCCCATTTTTCAGATACAGAAATGAAGGCTTCCAGAGATTGTGACTTGCCCAATATCACAGAGTTTACCCCAGGCTGAAGAGAAACAGAAACCTGGGCCTTCTGGCTCCTGGTCCAGTACTCTTTAAACTGCCCAGGCCAGCACAGCTTCACTCCCAATGAGAAAGAAACACTGCTTTCTAGAGCCAACCTTTTAATTTCAGAGACACTGACTCAGCAGCCTCTCCCTGCTCTCCCATGAAGGACATTGGGTAATCATTCTCCCCCAATCTCTGGCTGCTTCTTTTCCCCCAGACAGATCAGGAGCTCCTCCAGGGCAAAGCCCACACTCGCTCTTCTACCAACCTCCAGGCCAGCAGAACCTCAAACAGAACTGGGCATAGTCCCAGAGAGACAGGCTGATGGATGGGGTTGGTCTCAAAGGATGGTAGAATTCTGTATACATCAGAGTTCACTGTGCAGGTGTAGACAGCCCCCTTGTAGCCAAAGACTTCTGAGGCTAAGCCAGTGGGCAGGATTCCAGGGGAGCAGGGCACTGAAATGGCTCATTTCTCCCAATAAAGGATAACAAGCATGTTGGAATTTGGTTCAATTCAACAATCATTTATACGGCACTATAAATCAACAGTCATTTATTAAGAGCTTAGTATGTGCCAAGCACTGTGCTGGACACTGGGGATATAAAGGTAAGAGCAAAGGAGAGCAGTTGCTGCCCTCAGGAGGATTAGAGTCTAGCTATAACCGGAGTGACAACATGCACATTTATACCTCCATATGCTTCTAGTGTGTGCCAAGGAGAAACATCTTTAGGGGCATAACCATGAAAAATGATGCCAGCCTGATCCTCGGTGAGGCTACAGCCTACCAGGGGCCAGAGAGCAAGTGCCCAGACAAAATAATACTAATCAAAATGTGATAGAGCAAAGGAAGAAATATGGGGTTCCAGTTAAAGAGCTCTAGGACAGTTTGAGTAATAAGAGACTTTCAGATGGTAAGATCAGGGAAGTCTTCTTAGAGGAGGTAGCCTGAACTGGGTTTTAAAGACAGGATTTGGAAAGTGGGAGGTGAGGATAGAGGGAATATATTCCAAGCAGAAATGTGCTAAGGGGTTGGAGGGAGGAGTAGAGTGCACGGTAGGATCTAGAACCTACCATGTTTGATGAAGGGTAAGATCATGCTGGAAAGGGAGATTGGAACCAGACTAGAGAGCACCATAAATGTCAGGCTAAGAAATTTGTATTTTATCTTTTGAGCAACAGGAAACTATTAATGTTTTTTGATCTGGAAGAGAGGAAGTAATCTCATCTCCTAGGTGATGGGCAAATGGTGGGTGCATCCTCTCTTGACTTCATGAGGACAGCTAGCTTGTGCCTATCATAGGACCATACATACATTTGGAGCTTGCTTCAGAGGCCATCTCGTCCAACCTCGTTCCTTTTACAGATGAGAAAACTGAGGCTGAGGGAGGCCAAATGACTTGCTCAAGGTCATAGAAGAAGTCAGCCCCAGAGGTGGGATTTGAACTCAGGTGCTCAGACTCCAGAGCCAGGACACTTTCTGCTGCCATAGACAACCTCCCACCCTGTTGTGCCATAATGCTCTTCTTACAATAGCTCTACTTGATGGATAGGATAAGAATTCTTATACCCAGGTTATAGTTGAGAAAACTGATGTTCAGAGAGGGATGATTTGCCTGAGATCACAATCATTTGGCAGAGTCAAATCTCCTAATTCCAAATCCAGTATTCTCTGCACTATGCCAAAGCCTCAGAGTCCCAAGCTCAATTACCAAAACTTTGTGTACTGGAAAAGGGAAAAATGAATACAGAAATGAAGAGTTTCTGGGTTTCACAGGAGGGAAAGAACAGTAAAAGCTGTGCAGGTGCTGGCCAGGTAAGGCACACTAGCCATGTGAGCCTCTAATTTAGAACTAATATTAACAGATATTTTTTAACATTCTTTTTTTTTGAATTCCAAATTCTTTCCTTCCTTCCCACTCTTCCTCCGCCCATCGAGAAGGCCAGCAGTATGATACTGCTCAGTCATTTTTCAACCATGTCTGTCTCTTTGTGACCACATATTGGTTGTTCTTGGGGAAGAAACTGGAAAGGTTTGCCATTTCCTTCTCCAGCTCATTTTACAGATGAGGAAACTGAAGCTAAGATGGGGAAGTGAGTGGTCCAGGGTCACCCAGCTAGTATGTGTCTGAAGTCAGATTTGAAATCAGAAAGGTGAGTCCTCCTGACTCCTAGTTCAGCACTCTATCCCCCTGCACCACCTAGCTGCCCCTAGCAATATGATAATCCATAATAATGCTAGTTTGGGGAACAGAACTATGATTTTACTAACCTGGGGTGAGAAAACTATTGATGCAAGTCAGCAACTGATCTTCAATTTCTAATAATAAAGGACTGCCTGCAGTACCAAGAGGAAATGTGGGGTGGTAGATGGTGATCTGAGAATGGAGAAGGATCAGGAGAACCTGAGGTTCAAGTCCTGCCTCTTGAATAGACTGTCTGTGGGACTTTGAGCAAGTCACTGAAGCTCTCAGCATCCCAGTCAAACCTCTAAGGTTGTAAGAGTGGGTACCATTCTGGCTTTCCTTTGCCAGCAAAAATCTCCAAGTTCTGGAGAAGAGGGAGTTGTTAGTAATATAATGGGCTTCCTAGAGTCAGAGACCTGAGTTCAGATTCTAGCTCCTATGCTTCTTAGCTGTATGGCCCTCAATCCTTTCCCTTCCCTGGACCTCAGTTTCCTCACCTGTTGAATAAGAGCATTAATGCTTGGTTCATTGTGAAGGAGGCCCTTTGAACCCTTAAAGGGCTAGAGAAATTGGGGAATTCCAATGGTTACTCTTGCTGGAGGAGGTGGGCTCTGATCTGAGCCTTGCCTTGATGGATAGAAAGGACGTGGAGTGGCCAATCTAAGCAGAGAGCTTGAACTCAGGCTGGGAGTCAGGAATGATCCTGGCATGTTTGAGGGCTCTGTGTGGCAGACAGCACATCAGTGATATAGTAACATTTAGAAATGATATTTCAGTGTCCTCACAGCCCACATTCCATGCTGTGCCTGCTGCCAGGCAGGGAGTGGGAGGTCAGCTCATTTGGGGGGACTGCACAGTTATAGGTAGTGGTTTCCCGACTATGGAGATGCTCTAAGTGTCTGTAGCTGTTCAAATCAGAGATCTAGTGGAGGACCCTTACCCCACGTCACTGTTCTACCAAATGGGTCCATATTATCCTCCGTGTCACACTCTCTGCATTTCAGAGGGGGGCAAGGACCTTAATCATAGCACTCCCCAGCTTGGGACAATCTCATTGGTAAGTGGAGTTAGCGTTCCAGCATGAATTGGAATTGCTGAGTTGATGAGAGCTTCCCCAGGGTCTGACTTCTTGCTGTGATGCCTTCGATTGGCGTTTGAAATGTATTCAAATATGGGCCTCGCTGGATTATCAGCATGGAACTCCCTCAGGGTTAGGGACTTATTCTTGTGGCTGGCTCAGCCACTTTAAGGCTGAGCTCCTCTCAAGTGAAAACCAAGGAGGAGAATGTCAGAATGAATTGATACACCAAACCCTGGACGGCGAGTCTGTAAACTGGATGGCGGTCCTGTTTCTGCCACCGTCTTACTGTATAAATTTGATCGGGTGACTTCTCCTCTCTGGACCTCAATTGCTTCATCGACAAAATGTTGGAACTGGATGGCACAGTCCATAAGGTCCCTCCTAATTAGGAAAAAGTCTGTAATTCTGTGAGTGTTTTAAGTGGTGCCACAAGTTCTACATAATGTTTTAAAATGCCAAAGATGCATGCTGAACAAGTACTGCCCGCTTTGTCTTGTTTCTGAATTCTGGTCCTTTGCAATGTGTGGCATTTGCTTTTACTTTATAGATTTTTAGCTTCTAAAAGTAACACATTAATTAATGATTAATTGCTAGCATACGCACAATAGTCAACAAAAGATTCCACTTGGAGCATGATTTAAAGAAAGAAACATTTAAGTACAAATCGGTGCCTTCCTCATTAAACTTCAACTGTTTTCAATCATGACTTAGTCTAACTCTGATTTTCTTTATTCAGCTTTAAGGAAGAAACTGTGACCACTTCTTACTCATTCTATCCCTGTCTAAGCACTACTTTGGGTACCAAACGCCAACCCCCGTCCCCTCCAGACTATATAAATAGCTTCCCAGTCACTTGGAGTTGGTGGCCCTTTCAGCCAGTTTCAACTATGGCTCTTCAAGTCTTCAGGACAGATTCTCTCTAAAATGCTATGAACATATAGCAAAAGGTCTGGCCTGTTAGAGAGGCCAAGCTGTTCTGAAAACCTGATTGTCAGCCGGGGGAGAGAAAAAATATGGGCACGCAGTGTGCATGCATCCAGAGTTCATGGCTCCCCCATGACTGTCTTTTTCCAATCAGGAGAAGAGAAGCCTTTCTTCACTTGACTGCTCTCCTGCCTAATTCCTTGCCTTTGAAGCCCACAGATGGCATAAAAGCAACTCTGTATTGAATTGCCAAAATTATCCTTTAACCACTCTAGCTGGCTTCCCAAGTCTGCCTCTTAAAGGAATGATGCCCTCTTTCCCCCTGGAACGTTTAAACACACATTGAAATAGAACATAGAGAAGCTCTCAAACAGATAGACAGTTGTTTCTCCACTGTGGGAGCCCAAAGAAGAAGGTCGATGTCCCTCTCCTTTCCTACTTCCTGTTTTTTTTTCATTTCATAGCTAGAGACTGTTTCTGGCTGCTCCCTGTCACAGCATATTCCCAGCACCACTCCCCAGCCCATAGTCTATCTTTGAAGAAGAGGCTAATAACACTAATAATAATGATGATGATAATGATGACAACAAACGCTCAACATCTATAGGACACTTTAAAGTTTGAGACTCATTTTAGAAGCATTATCTCAATTCATCTTTAAAATAATCCCGTGAGGTAGGTGCTAGGGATAAGCCCCGGAGCTCTGTTTTCATTGGATCTCTGGGAGAGGGAACTTTCTCCTCTGCGCCTTATACACATATAGCTTAGCTGCCTAGATATTGAGGGAATAAGTCACTTGGTCAATTGGTCAGTACATGGAAGAGCTGGGACTTGATCTCAGGTTTTCCTGGCTTTGAGACCAGATTTCTGTTCCATGTACCATGTACCCTTATAGTTAAGGTATTTTTTATATCTAAGGAAATTGAGGCTCACTAGGGTCACACAGTTTATAGAAGCAGTTAAATGGCTTAGTGGATAGAGGGCTGGGACTAAAGTCAGGAAGACCTAGTCTCCGACATTTACTAGCCAAGTCACTTAACTCTGTGTGCCTCAGTTTCCTGTAAAATGGGAATAACAATAGCTCTTTACCTTTTGTAGGGATCAGATGAGGTAAGATTGGTAAGGTGCCTGGCATATAGTAGATGCTATATAAATGTTTGTTCCTTACTTCCCCCTTTCCCTTATAAGAAACACAATTAGAACCCAGTGCCAAGTCCTGTACTCTACCCACTATGCTACAGTGCTTTCCTAAGGAACATGTATTAGAAGGACAAGACTGGCTGCCTTGATTTCACCCTTGTAGAGGCATATTCCAAATAGCCTTGTTAATAACCTATTATGTGACTTACTCATACACACACATGCACATACATACCCCTGCTTTTCCCCATATTCCTTGACTTGCACTCATGCACACACAGACCTTTACATTCATTCTCTAGATCTATCTGCCCTCTTTCAGAGCTCCATACTCCCAAAGGGAAGGATACATGAAAATCTACATGTACACACATGTGCACCCTTCCAGAAGCACACAGCACCATGCAAACACATGCATGTACTCATACACACTACACCTGCACATACAGACTTGCTAAGAGGCCTGTGTATTATGTGTATTCCCATTTACATTCCCCCTCACCCATGTCCTTCTTGAGCATCGTGCTGGTAGCCCTCAAGGACTCCCAGCAGGCTTCCCTTCCAACAATCTCATGATGAAGGCAACATTCCTCTCATTATCCCCAATTTATAGAGGAAGACACGGGAGCCTGGAGAGGCGGGATGACACTTCCACGGTCCCCTCAGAGAGGTGGCTTGGTAGAGAGCACCCTATTGGACTTGGAGTCAGAAAGACGGGATTCTGATCCCACTTGGGACACTTCCTAAGTGCATGAGCCTGGACCAGTCCCTCGAGTTCCCGGCATCTCCGAGAGCTGGAAAGGCTGGGCTCCTCAGCTTCCAAGGTCCCTTCTGGAGCTAAATCGCTGATCTTATGAAAGAGCCGATAAGTTCCAGAGACCGGAGGCGGGTCCAGGCCTTTAGAGGTCAGATCCCTGCACTCTCCTGCCTCTTCTATTCAAACACATACACTCAGACATACACCTACTCCTGCACACACATCAAGATCCTGGAAACCTCGGCAGCTAGGAGGAAATTTTGATACGACAAGTCCTGTCCCTTTATCTTACCAAAGAGGAGATGGAGGCCTGTGGAACCAGAGTGACTTTCCCAAGGTCATGCCAGTGGTTAAACAGCAGAGGCAGGATTGGAACCCAGTTCTTCTGACTCTAAGTCCAAATCCTCTTCCCATTGTGTCATGGCTACAGCCTTGCTCTCTATGGATGTAGAGATGGGGAGACTGAATCAGGGTCAAGGGGGCTGAACAATGCCCGAGGGCTGGGCTGGCCTGGGACATTGTCCTCTGCAGCATCAAGGTCCAGCCACCCCCCACCCACCCCTAGCCCCAAGAGGTCAGCACCAGCCTCAGTGGTGGGGCTGCTGAGAAAGGCCCAGGGTTGCCATGGTTACACTTTCCCTGACTTCCCAGCGTAGAGACAGAAGGGAAACACATACACACACACACACACACACACACACACACACACACACACACAGAGCAAAATAAAGATGGAGCATTTTATTCTGTGTCTCACCTGGGAGTCTTTGAAGCCTCCCCGCTCTTTTTGACATGGAATATATTTTTTTTGCTCTGAAGATGTTCCTGGAATTGTGCTCTCTGTCTCCCCTCTCTGCTTCAACTCTCAGCAGTGGGGTCCCCAAGCAGCAGCGGTTTTTAAAAACCTACAAGAAGGGAGCACACACAGTCTTGCTTGAGCACACACTCTTACGTGCTTGCACGCGCACGCATGTGTGGGTGCGCACACACACACACACACACACACACACACACACACACACACCACTGTTTGCCACCACAAGAGCTCAGGAAGCAGCAGGGTGGGATGGGAAAGACTAGGAGTGACTGGAACCCCAAAGGAGACCTCCCAAGCCTCAGAGCTGCTGATTAAGCTAATGGGAGGGTCTAGTAGTGAGCACCATGAAGAGAGCTGGAGAAGCAAGGAGAATCTTGGCAGGGGGAATGGAGGAGGAGGGAGAGGGCCAAACACTGGAAGTAGACCTTGGACAGTTCCATGTAGAGAGGTAGCAAAATCAAGTAGGTTTCAGAATAGAGAATACCCAAACTGGAAAGGGTCTACAACAATAACACATCAGATCCGGGAGGCCCTTTAGAACAAAGAATGTCAGGCCCTCAAGGGGCCTTAGAACCTAGAACCTTGAAGGTCTGGACTGAAAAAGAATGGAGAATATAGAATGTCAGAGCTGGGAAAGGCTTTACAATACCTAGCCAAGCTGGAAGATCATCTGTCCAAGGGTTGGGAGCATAAGGGTGGGGTAGACTGGATATTCTCTGAAGTCCACCCAGGTTTGGACTTTCTATGAATCCAGGAATGCTGAAGAATGCTTCTAATTTTGACTATTCTCCTGCTATGCTATGTGATCCCAAAAGGTTATCTTTGAGATAGAGCTCAGTTTCTTCATTTATCAAGTGATAAGTAGGACTGGGTCAGTTCTGAGCCTCCTTCAGATCCAAGGTTCTAGAATTCCCAGAATGGAACCTAGAGAGGGATTTCAGTAGCTACACCCATACGGATTGGCATTCTTCCCCAATTAGGCTATGTTTTGTGTATAGAACCACCCTAATAATAATAATCACCCCTTTCTATCAACACTTTAATGTTTTCAAAATAATTTCATCACCACATCTCTATGAGGTAGGCAGAGTTACTAGTACTCCCATTATACAAAGGGGGAAACTGAGATTCCAAGGAATAGAATTTCTTCCAGGTTACTCAGCTCAAGTCTTTGAATTCCCATTCTAACGCCATCTAACACTATCTAATATCTAGCACTATCAATTCTAACCATCATATCTATATGTAAACGTTTTGATGGGGGGTTACAGTATCATAGTCTTATTGCTATAAGGAAAAGTCAACCTTGGGTCCACCACGAACATCCCAAAGAAATGATCTGTCACATTCTCCCAGAGTCTTGGACAACTGTGAATGAGCCTGTCTACCTATGGAATCTGAAAACAGATCATGACTCCTCCAAAAGCCATTCAGTTCATCCTCTCCCCATGGCCTATGGTCAAGGACACACATAAGCCACCCCCAGGGAGATGGGGGTGAGGGAATATCTTGGTGGTGTCTCTGAGGCTATCACAACTCTGCCCTAATCTGTGCCAGGTAATGTGCTAAGCACTGGAAATACAAAGAGTTCTCAAAATTAGTATTCATAGATAAATTAGTATTCATAAATAAATTTTAGGATGTCTTTTAACATCACTTAAATTTCTCCCAGTATCCCTTCTAGAGAAATATCCCATGTAACAATGACTTTTTTTCCAAAAAAATTCCTTTTGGTCTCTAGTTTCCTTGTCTGCAAAAAGAAAAAGAAGAAAAAAAATCTGACAATAGATACAAATTTCCACCCTCATAAATCCCCTTGCCCAAACACCCGTTCTCTGTCCCCCGACCTCTGCAAAAGAGTAAGAGGAGGTATCTTCTTATATTTCTTCTGTGGGGCCAAGATTGTTCTCTGTAATTTTGCAGCATTCATTTTGTTGCCGTTATTATCCCCATTTCATAGATGAGAAAACTGAGGTTGACAGAGGTTAATTAACTTGCCCGGGGTCACATAGCCAAGATTCAGAAGTAGGTTCTGAAACCAAGGTATTCTGGATGCTAAGATGATCACTCTTCTTCAGACTTTCATTTTGAACACTGAAACATTGAAACAAATGTTTTCTTACAGGGAAATGAAATCTCCCTCTGTAAGTCAAGTCAACAAGCTTTTGTTACATCCTTACTAGAGCCAGGCACAGTAAGAATTGTACAAATACAAGCATAAAGACAGTCCCTGCCTTTCACAAGCTTCTAGTCTAATGATAGAGAAGATCATTAGAGGAGAAGATAATACATAAAAGGGAGGTGGAAAAGAGTAAAGGGACCAGTAGATCCAAGCCTGGGAGCATGGTGGAGAAAGACTGCAGACTCAGGAGTGGATCCAAGAGAGGCTTGAAGACATGGTTGTGGAGGGTGGCACAACAAGCCAATCAGAGGAAGGGGCCACAGAGGCACAGTATGCTTCCAGTGTGAGAAATAACAGGGGAAGAGTGGACTTCCAGGGTCAGGAGATGGCAGTGGCAAGATAGAGAATGTCCCCAGGAATAGGAGTGGAGCCAGGAGAAGAATAGTTCTTATCCTATTCTTTGGTTCATGGAGAACAAAACTAATCCTTCTACTCTGTGAAAACCCTTCAAAACTTTGAAGTCAACAATCATGGCCCACTTAAGTCTTCTTCAGTTGAAATATTCCCAATTCTTTTTTTTTTGGTCCCCTTAAAGGATGTTTTCTGGTTCCCTCATCATCTAGGTCACCCTCCTCTGCTTTGAACTGCAACTTTGTCACTGCCCTTCTCAGGGTGGGAATGTCTGGAACTGGCTGCCATATTCCAGTTGTGGCCTGAGCGGGGCCAGGCTCAAAGTTGAAAGCTGTGTTAGGTCCAGGGACCTACATTTTCCCAATGGGTATGATCTCTAAGCCAAAGAAAGGCATCCACTTACAGATATCGAGCCTAGTTTCAGGTGCCAGGGCTTTCTCTGGCCCAGCCATGTGAGATCACTCGTTCACCCTTCTTTAGAGCCTTTCTTCTGGAAAGGAGCCTCCAAAGCCCTCAGCTTTCCTGGTTCTTGAGGAAACAAGATCAGTTTTCACTGATTCTCCAGTCACAACCTCCTCCTCCTAGCCACCCACCCCAGTTTCATGTCTGCATTCTGGATTCCCCAAGTTTTCTCCTCTTTCTCTAGTTCCAACACCCAGCAGTCTTTCTGAATTAGCCCTTCTCAGCTCCCACCCTCAACTTCCAAACTGTTCAGCCTCCTGTTGGCGCCTCCATTCTCATCTATGAGTCATCTTATCTCTCTCTTGCTGCTCACGCTCCTTCCCTCCCCAGGCCTTGGTACAACTTGTCTGGCTTTTGATCCATTGTTCAGGTTCCTGGCCATCCGGTTCTGCCTGACGGTCCTGCCCTCAGACTCACAGGTACATCTCCGTTGAACGAATCCCAAAAGATGATGAGATGATGGGGTCAGATTCAATCATTATTTCCCTATCTCCTACCCAAATAATGATTCACTGGAAGAATGGCATTTGGGTTCAGTTGTTTGAGTGGGAGCCCTTAAATATACCTGTGATGTAAGGTGAAGAATATTGGACCGAGGATTCAGGAGCTCTACTTAGTCCCAGCTCTCACTGTTCTACCTTGGTCAAGTCATTGCCCTTTCGAGGCTTTGGTTTTCTCATCTCTGAAACAAGAAGTTTGAATTAATTGATTCATGAGGTATCTTTTGGCTCTCACATTCTATTCTCCATTCTAAAGACCCTCCAAGCTCTCACAGGGAGGGTACAGAGAATATATAAACTGTGTTCTAAGGTCTCCTTTTCTCTGTTTTAGCCCTGACATTTGATGTTCTATATATGGTTTTCCCAGGTCTTACATCCTAAGGTCTATGTTCTATGGTCTTCCCAGGTCTGACCTTCTGTTTTATGTTCTTGGGCTCCTTCCAGCTCTGCCATTCTCCAAATCTATGTGTATCTGAGATACCATTGCAGCAAATATATACCATACCTGGCAAAAATTTCTGTAGAGAAATATTTCCCTAGTCTCACCAGTGGCCCACTTATTGCAGGCAATATTTGATACCACTAAGTAAGTTCCAGGCTGGCAAAGGACCTTGGACAGTCCCTTGGGGCTTGTTAGAGCAGGATCTGAGCTGTCATACCTGAGTTTCTGTAGCACTGCCTGACAATGTGCCCAGAAGGCAAGTCAGAAGCAGGCACAATGATCTCCATTTAGCAGATGAGCTGATGGAGCCCAGAGAAGTGCCTTTCTCTGCTTGAGGTCACACAGGACTGGGTATGGAATCTGGGCTGACTCTTGGAAAAATTATCAGGTGGGAGGAGAATTTTCATCTCTTCTTTTTGTCTTTCTGCCCTGTTTTCAACCTTCTACATTTAGAGTAATAAAGCATGGGTTCAAATCCTGCCTCTGTCACTTACTAGTTGTGTATTCTTGAGCAAGTCACTTAACACTTTGAGTCTCAGTTTCCTTAACTGTAAAATGAAACAGTTAGACTATATAACATCCAAGGTCTTTTCAAGGCTCTAAATCTTCGATCCTCACTCAAGGTCCAACTGCTCTCTTGCTATCCACTTATCCTTTCTATCCCCTAGGGGTCAAATAGATGCCAGGGGGTCCCCAAAAGTGAATTCAATTCCTATTTCAGCTAACATTCACTAGATACCTATTCTGCATGAGGCTAAGCATTCCAAGTATGTTTGGGACTGTGGGGAAGCCAGGGTGAGGGAAGAACCTTTATGCTATAGTCTCCAGCCATCACCCACCTCAGTGTCTAATAGGGAGAAAAGGCAGGAACATTCTACCTAGCATACATTTTCTTTTTGAAAGTGTGTGATTTTTATTGATATCTTTTGGGTTTTTTTACATCACATTCATTTCCAAATATATCCCTCCCACTCCCTGGAGAGCCCTCCCTTGTAACAAAGAATAAAAAAGAAAGAGGGGGCGGGAAATCAGCTCAGCAAAACCAACCTCTACATTGACCGAGGCAGACAGAATTTGCAGTACCATTGAAGGCTTGCTACAATCACTGTGGGGCAGAGAGAGCACTGTTCTGAAATCAAATCAGGGACCAAATCCCAGCTCTGCCATGTACTACTGAGATAACCTTGAGGAAGTCACTTCCTCTCTCTTGGCCTCAGCTTCCCCAACGGTACAATCAAGAAATTCAATAAGATAAACTCAAAGATCCCTTAAAGCTTTAAATCATGCACTCACAGAAGTGAATTGGAGACAGACAAACTATGTTTAGGAGAGCTTCTTTCCAGCTAGGGAGACTCCTCCAGGGCAAGCTTCCTGGAGGCAGCAGCCTCTGAATTAACACTAGAAGGATGAGGAAGATTTTCACAAAGCAGATACAGTATTACCCAACATTGACTATGCTGAGCTGAATTAGAGAAGACCCAGTCCCTGCCCCACTTGCTGTTTAATAGAGGAATGAAGTGCAATCCTAAGACCATCAAGGGTTCGTCGACCCAGGGCTGGAAGGGAAGCTCATCAATCACATTTTATAGATGAGAATATTGAAGCCCAAGGAGGTTGAAGGGGAGAAAAAAGAGGAGAGGAAGAAAGGGAAAGTTTGTTGGAATGGATAGCCAGGAAGACCTGAACTCAAGTCCCTCCTCCTATTTGCTAGCTGGTGTGAACCTGGCAAGTCACTTATGTGCCCCCCAGCAACTCTCTAAGTCTTTAAGTCACAGAGGACTGTGCCAACCTGCATTGGTAGAAGGAATTTCCTCTTCTAGGAGTTTTCTCTATCAATGAAATCACCATCCATCCATTTATTATCATCTAGCCATCCATCTATCATCTATCCATTCACTTATCTACCCAGATTCATTCCTATATATTCATTTATCTGTGTGTATATGTGTATGCATATATGTGTAAGTATGTATGTATGGACATATTCACATCCATTAGAATGTGTTCTCTTGAAGCTTGAGGGCAGAAATTCTTTCACATTTTCTTTGTATCCCTAGCACAGTGCATGGCTCATAGTAAGAATTTTTAAAAGTTATTTATTAATTATTCAATGACTTGTCCAAGATCACAAAGGTAGGAAGCATCTGAAATAAAATCTGGACCCAATTCCTTGACTTCAGAGCCATTACTCTTTTCTTCTGTATGGTACAAGAGAGTGGAGGAGGAAGGCAAATTGGGAGCAATCATGGAAGGCTTCCTAGAAGTGATGACTTTTGATCACAGAGATGTAGGGGTGGGAGAGAAGGTCCCCTAGGAGTCGTCACAAATGTATAAAAGCCTGGAGGTGGATCAGGTTTAGGAAATGCAGAGTAGACTCCCTTGATCCTTCAATATCTGGTGCTATTCTACGTTGTGCCTTTTTGGGCTCATTTCAATGTTATCTTATAAAAAAAGACCAAACAAATCCATCCCCTCTAAAGTAGTAACAATAGGTTCCTATATTACTTCTATGAATGGGCTTTTTTCCATCCCCAATAATGGCCAATCTCAGGCGAGGCTTCCTAACCATGAGAGCTTGTTCAAAAGGGGAGCAGGCTGCTTCTGGAGGTAGTGAGTTTCCTGTCTCTGAAGGTCTTCAAGGAAAGACCAAATAAATAACCAAGGACTCTTGTTCAGATAGGGGTCTCTTCTACCTTTGTGAAATTTCTGGTGCACATTGACTAAAATCCCACCATGGGGACAAGTAGATGACACAATTCCTAGAGTCGGAAGGAAAGACCTGGGTTCAAATCTGACCTCAACCACATCCTAGCCTTGTGACCCTAGGCAAGTCACTTAACCCTGTTTGCCTAGCCCTTGCCCTTCTGTTTTAGAATTGCTACTAAGACAGAAAGTAAGAGTTTAATTTTAAAAATCCTACCATGGAAACCTAGCGGTGGCTAAGCTAAACCTATCAGCTCTTCTCTTTCAGGAAAAGTGCTAGAGAGCTCAGAATGAAATTAAGATCATAAGAATAGGCCCTTGGCCTTGTAACAAGGAGGTGTTGGCTTCCTTTTGGCTCTGGGTGCTGCTGGCTTTAGGTTCTGGGTCAGGTACCAGATTTGGCTGGAGCTGGATGAAGCTGGCACTTAGATTCCAGTTAAAACAATCAAGTAGTCAAGACAGTCAAGACCATCCCTGCTGCTCAGGCCAGGTAAGGGTTTGGGCCCCGATGATGTCCAAATATGGCTGGGGAAGGTGAGAGGAAGGCAAATACTCCAGGTTGGGTTCGGGTCAGAGACGGGGTCCATGGTCAACTTCTAAAGTGAAATTTCCAAGCAGGGTACTGGTCGGGGCTGGGGCCAGCCTCAGCAATACAGTCAAAGCTTGGCTTAGAGTTGGGGCTGGGAATTAGGTTTGACTTCTTGGGGATTACAGTTAGAGCCAGCATTAAGTGGATGGTCTAGCTTGTGGGTTTGGATGATGTCTGAGCTATGGAGGTGAATTAGGGTTAGGATCTACTCAAAGGCTCTGACCTTGAGACGCACGTGAAGAGTCAGGGTATATTTGGGCTTTTGCTTTCTTTAAATAATATCTTATTTTCCCCTATTACTTGTAAAAACATTTTTTTAAGTTTTGAGTTCCAAATTCTTCCTTCTTCTGAACCTCCCTCCTCCTTCTCCCATCCCTGCCCCCCCCCCAGCCCCCCGCCCCGAGATAGCAAACAATCTGGTATAGATTTTACATGTGTAATCATGGAAAACCTTTTCCCATATTAGTCATTTTGTGGGAAAGATCTCAAATGAAATTTTAAAAAGAAGAAAGAAAATGAGATGCTGTATGTTTAAGTCTCCATTCAGACTGCCAGGATATAATATGGAATATAAGTTTGGATTGGGGCTCTAGGTAGACATGTGATCTGGAGCTAGGGCTTGGGATTGACAGGAACCTGTCCTAGACTAGCTTCTGACATGAGCAGGACATAGATGGTTCCGGAGTTCCTCCTTTCCATCTTGGGTCTGCGGGGCTATGGCAAAGAAATAGGACTCCCCCTTTTCTCTTTGGGGTCTGGCCATTGAGAGATTCAAGATAGACCACTGGCTCTTTCCCCAGCCACCAGAGTTGTATATTGTTGACTTTTCAAATGTGTAAGAAGAGACTCATCAGTCATTCCTGCCAGCATGAAGCCAATCCTACATGATCCCTCCTTCTACCTACCTTTCATCCCCAGAGCCCCACCTGTGCAAGGAGTCAACCTTGTTGCTGCTCCCAAGTGTCCCTGAACTAAATGGAAAGGGGACAGGAAGGAAGGCAGTTAAGTAAGTAAGTAAATAAATAAATAAATGGATCTGCAGTTTTCATAGAGGGAAAATCTGCAAAGTCGTCAAAAATATATATTTCCTCTGTGACTCTGAGCCTCACAGCTGTTCTTTCAGAGAAACTGCTGAAGAGCTCAAAATGAAATTAAGATCCTAAGGAGTAGTAGAGGGAGAGAGAGGAATGAGGGGCAGAATGAAAGAGAGGAAGGAAGGAAGGAAGGAAGGAAGGAAGGAAGGAAGGAAGGAAGGAAGGAAGGAAGGAAGGAAGGAAGGAAGGAAGGAAGGAAGGAAGGAAGGAAGGAAGGAAGGAAGGAAGGGAGGGAGGGAGGGAGGGAGGGAGGAAGGGAGGAAGGGAGGGAGGGAGGGAGGAAGGAAGGGAGGGAGGAAGGGAAGGAAGGGACGAAGGGAGGGAAGGAGGAAGGGAGGGAGGGAAGGAGGAAGGAAGGGAGGGAAGGGAGGGAGGGGAAGGAAGGGAGGGAGAGAGGAAGGAAGGAAGGGAAGAAGGAAGGGAGGGAGGGAGGAAGGAAGGAAGCAAGGGAGGGAGGAAGGAAGGAAAGAAACAAGGAAGGAAGGCAGGGAGGGAGGGAGGAAAGAAGGAAGGAAGGAAAGAAGGAAGGAAGGAAGCAAGGAAGCAAGGAAGGAAAGGTGAGAGAAGAAGGGAGAGAGGGATGGGAGAAGGGAAAGATGGAAGAAGGAAAAAGCAAACAGGAATGGGGAAAGAAGGAAAGGAGAAAGAGAAGGAGAATGAAGGATGGAAAGAGAGAGGGAGACAGAGAGAGGAGAAAGAAGATCAGGAGCAAAGAAGGGGGTTGGAAGAAGGGAAGAGAGAGGGAGAGGCAGTGGGAATTTGAAATTTTGACAAGGTTTTTCTGGGGCTCCCTAGAAGAACAGTTAACCAGAAAGCAAGAGTAACATTTAAAAATAAAATCATAATAGTGGTACTATGGAGCTGTCAGCTGCTTCCCCGGATTACTGTTTATGGCTGCTTGAACCTGTGTTCAAACCCAGATCTAATGAAAGAAGACGCTGTTGATAATAATCATCATAATTTTATTTATAAGCCTCCCTGCGCTGCCTCTTTAAGGCCCTCGGGGGGCCACACAGCCCATTAAAAATGCAATCATCACAGCAAATAGTTAAAAACATGAGTTAAGCCTGTTACAATACAATTCAGTGCCAGAAACCCCGACCTGGAAACCTCTATTAAGCAGCTGGCAGGGAAAGGAGGGAGGGAGAGGGGCTGTGTGAGGCAGCCTTTGAGCGCAGGTTGCAATGTGATAGGCAGATGCAAAGGAAAGAAAGCCAGGGTGAGTTCATGGGACCTTCAAATCAGCTTACCCAACCCCCTTCCTTTTTTCAAGTTGAGGAAACTGAGATCCAGGCTTCCACTTTCCCTCTCATGCTCCCTCCACTGCACAGTGATAACCAGCTCTACATCCCAGGGTGGTCCCCAGCCTGATCCCACCTCTGACCATGATCCCCACCTGGATTGACCCACCTTTTCTCAAACCATCACAGTCTCATCAGTCACACCACCTCCATCTTTATCATCATGACCTACACTCCCATCATCATCCTCATCACGATTCATTCATTAATCGACAATTTTTTTTTAATTTGGAAAATTTTATTTAATTTAGAATATTTTTCTTATTCAACAAATATTAATGAAACTGTTTCTTTGACCCTGGGGGAGAGGAACAAGCAAAGATGGCATGGTATGCTCCATCAGGAAGCTTACAACTAGGAAAGAAACCACCATCACCATTACCATCATCCTCATCACCTTGTGAGGTCTTTCTTGGATTCCTCTTGGCTCAGTGGCCACTGTCAGAGGCTGTTGATTCCAGCTCCATCCGTTTTTAGAGATAAAGAACCAAAGACACAGAGAAATTAGGTGACCTGAGCAGGGTTGACACAACTAATTAAATATCAGAGGTGTAATTTGAACCCAGGACTTTTTGACTCTAAGTATAGTACCCTAGCCACTGGGCTATATGGCTCTTCATAGGTAAATAGAATATAATACCAAGTAAAATAGGACAGGCATATAAGGGGACTACAGATGCCATAAAATCCAGTGAGGGGGACACCAGTTCTGGGAGGTAGTCAAGGAAAGCATCAGGGTAGACCTCAGAGAGGAGAGGGCAATGGAACTGGTCCTTAAAGAGGCCAGCAGATTGGGTCTGGTATGGAGGAGCACTGAGCAGGGAGGGCAAACTTTGCCCCCCTCAAGATCCTCCCTTTTCTTTGTCCTATCTCAGAGACAAAGCAAGTTGCCCAAGGTCATCCAGAGAGTGGGCTGCGGGGGCCAGGACCCAGACTTGATCTGCTGGATTGTGGGCCCAGAGCTCTTTCCGCTTAACAATGGAGAGCATTTGGGTATTTTTCTAAATCTCATTTTTCTTTCAGCATGTTACAAACCCTTGTTATGTTCTAAAAATAAAGGAAGCGGTGTTAATGGCTTATTTTTACATTTAATCTTAAAATATAAATTAAGACGTTATTTTGTAAAGAAAATAAAAAGAACAATGATCATGCTTTCCATGAAAGGGCTTGTCGTCATTTTTTTTAACCAAGCATCTTTTAGGAAGCTTCCAGACAGCATTACAACGCCTGAGGGGGAGCCTCTCCATTGTCTTGTTCCCAGAGAGCCTGGATCTGTCACTGGCCCACCCTCTGTGAGCATCTGTGATAGCCCAAGTCCATATTAACCCAAGCCCCAGAGCTTGGACCTTTGCCTTTCCTCTGGGATGTAGCGAGATGAGTGTTAGGTTGGGAATTGGAGGTCCTGAGTTTGAATCCCAGCCCTGCTCTTTAAAATTCATTATGACCACAGGCGAGGCATTCTTCCCTTTGTTCTTCATATGTAACACCGAGAAGGTTGCACTTGGTCATTGCCAAGGTTTCCTTTGCTCTGATCCCTGGTTTTCTCTGCCCACTGACCCCTCTACCAGCTTATCCAATTGATGATGATGAGCACTAGGCTGGGAAATTGGCAAACCTCACTGTGAACAAGAGTGTTCCATTCTTGGGGCCTCAGTTTCCCCATCTGAAACCATTTCTACAGCACTTTTCATATTTGACCTGTGATGACATTGCTGGTGGAAACTCCTTTCCCCAACTTGGCAACTTAAAGGAAGAGTTAGCAGGGGATACCAAGATCTTTAGTTGAACCCCCAAGGACACATATCAATTTGTGACTGAGGTAGAACTTGAACTCAGATCTTCCTGGCTCTGGGACCAGCTCTCTATAGACCAGGCAAGGGCTGAAGATTTCTTTGGTTTAGTTATTGTTGGTAGTTTAGGGGGGAGCAGGGAAGGGAGGATGTGTGTGAGAGAGAGAAGACAGACACACAGAGAAACAGAGAGGGAGAGGAGGGAAAGGGGAAGGGGGAGAGAGAGGATAAAGAGACAGTGACAGAGAGAGAAAGATAGAGAGACAGAGAGGAGGGGGAGAGAAGGAGAAAGATAGAGGGAGACAGAGAAAGAGTCAGACAGAGAGATAGAGGGGAGGCAGAGAGAAGAGGGGGAGAGAGGGAGAAGAGGGAGAAGAGAAGAAAGGCAGAGGGAGAGACACAGACATAGAGAGAGACAGAGAGACAGAAAGAGAGAGGGGGGAGAGAGAGACAGAGAGAGGGAGAAGAAATACAGAGAGGGAGAGACAGAAAGACAGAGAGACAGAGAGAGGAGAGAGACAGAGAGAGAGAGCGACAGAGAGAGAGAGAAGAAAGCCAGAGAGGGAGAGACAGAAAAGAGAGACAGAAAAGAGGAGAGAGAAAAGAGAGACAGAGATAAAAGAGAGAAAGAGGGAGAGGAGAGAGACCCTTTGGCAGTCTGATGAAGCCTGTGGACCTCTTTTTTTTTTTTTAATAAACCCTTACCTCCTGTCTTAGTATCAATTCCAAGACAGAACAGTGGCAAGGGCCAGGCAATCTGGGTTAAGTGAGGTCACATAACTAGAAAGTGTCTTCAATTAAATTTGAACCCAGGACTTCCTGACTCCAAGCTAGCTTCCTTTGGACCTCTTCTTAGAATAACATTTAAAATGCTTAACCTATATAATATTTATAAAGGAAACCAAAGATTAGCAAAAACAAAGAGGTCATCTTTTCCCATCTAAGTTCCCTGAAGACCCTCAGAGGGCCGGGGTCCTTGGGTTAAGAATCTCGTCCTTAGTCAATAGTGCCTCTTTCAGCATCTCTCAAAAGGCTTATAAATCACTTTCCTAACTACCCCGCTGGGGAATAGGGGGTGCAAAGTCATCCCCACTTAACAGATAAGGAAACTCAGCTTCTAGGAGGCGAGTGGCTCGCCCGGATGATTTGCACGACGACTCATTATCAGAAGCAGAATTTGAACGTGTCTTCTAGTTTCGAGCCCCTCGCTTCTTTTTGACAGCCCCAAAGGCCAATATTAAGGGCAAGAAGGGGCCTCTGGGGTCCCTCCCTTCCAGTTCTGTCCTTCTGGACTTCCTTTTCTCCCAGGATCGCTGTCTGGGCCATGACGATCTCTGCCTTCTTTCCCGTGTTCCGGGAAGTCCTTCTTCCTTGGCCAGCCCTGGTCAACACAGATCAATAAATGTAAACACACTCCTTGGATCCTTGTGCTGCCCGCCTGTCCCCGTCCTCATGCTCAAGTTTCCTGAGGAGCAGAGATGGCCTTTTCTACTTCCTCACCCAACCTCCCATCTCTACACTCCCCTGGCTCGATGGATGCCACAGGTTGGCATAATGAGCCTTGGCACGGGTCACAGGAGATGGGCTCGTGCCCCACCTCTCACCCCGACTCACCATGGGACCTTGACCAAGTCACAGACACTAGTTAGGCCTTAGTTTCCCTCTTCTGAAAAGAGGGGAACATTTAAAGTGAATGTGTTCATGCTTGGAGATTCGCCAAAGCACTTTCCATATACGTTATCTCATTAGATGATAGTAATTATTCTGAGCCTGCCCGCTTGCTCCAGAGTTGTGGTGCCTGGCTAGGTTGGCAGTGCGAAGATGAGGCTTTTGATCTCATGGTTGACTAGCTGTGTTTTCCATCTTCCCTGGAAATGCAAGAAGGGAAGAGAAGGGACCCTTGATTTGATTGTGCATAAAAGAAATGGAAATGGGATTAATTGCATGGCTGTGATAACTCGTTTGGGTTTATTTGGTGGTGGGAGAAGAATTAGAATGATACCTGACCTCGAGAGATACACTGGCCAATGGGAACACTTGAGAGGTCCTTAGGAAGGGGCTCTGGGGAGCTCTACATGCTGGTGGCAGCCAGACAGACAGCCCAACAGTCAGAGAGACAGCCAGGCAGTCAATCAGAGACGGAGAGATCATCCGATAGCATTTATGCAGTGTCTTAAGGCTGGCAAAGCTCCTTTCTATATAATCTCACTTAATCCTCACAACCACCCTGAGATCGAGGCTTTATTTTCATCCTCCTTTCATAGCTGGGGAAACTTAGGCTGAAAGAATTGAACTCCGAGTCACCCAGCTAACAAGTGGCTGAGGTCAGATTTGAACTCAAGTCCTTCTGATTCCAAGTCTGCCATTCTTTCCACAGTTCCACCTAGGTGCCTTGTGTGAATGATGCTGCCTGCAAGGTATGACAGTGAGTTTGGGAGCTGCCAGTTTCCTACGTTGTATTTCCAGATGACCCGAGTGATTATTTTACCTGCCGAACCACAGGCCATTTTGAATGTATTATGGACACCCCTTCACGGTCAAGAATTGAAACATTCTTGAGGGAAACTATATTTGATGCTGACCTGAAATCCCCCTCAGATCCCTGTTGTTCAAACATTTCAGTCATGTCTGACTTTTTTGTGGCATTTCCTTCCCCAGCTCATTTTATAGAAAAGAAAACTGAGTTTAAGTGACTTGCCCAAGGTCACACCCCTAGAAAGGGTCTGAGGCTGGATTTGAACTCAGGAAGATGAATCTTTCTGACTCCAGGTCTGACCCGGACACTCTGGCCACTGTACCACTGAGGTACATGGACCCTCCCCCCTCCTGCCAAAGTACTATTAAACCAATTGGTGAGTCGTGAAGTTCATAACAGCTGTTCTCTCAATGGCCCTCCCACCCCTTGGAGCTTGCGTTGTGTCCCAGAGACATAGAAGAGAGTATGTTAGAATTGGAATAAGCCTGAGAGCAGAGAACGTCAGAGCTGTTGAGGACCTTAGAACAGAGAATGTCAGTGCTGGGAGGGAGCTTAGAACAGAGAATGTCAGTGCTGGGAGGGAGCTTAGAACAGAGAATGTCAGAGCTATTGAGGAACTTAGAACAGAGAATGTCAGAGCTGTTGAGGAACTTAGAACAGAGAATGTCAGAGCTATTGAGGACCTTAGAACAAAGAATGTCAGAGCTGGGAGGGAGCTTAGAACAGAGAATGTCAGAGCTGGGAGGGAGCTTAGAGCAGAGAATGTCAGAGCTGTTGAGGACCTTAGAACAGAGAATGTCAGAGCTGGGAGGGAGCTTAGAACAGAGAATGTCAGAGCTGGGAGGGAGCTTAGAACAGAGAATGTCAGTGCTGGGAGGGAGCTTAGAACAACAAATGTCAGAGCTGGGAGGGAGCTTAGAACAGAGAATGTCAGAGCTGGGAGGGAGCTTAGAATAGCGAATGTCAGAGCTGGGAGGGAGCTTAGAATAGCGAATGTCAGAGCTATTGAGGAACTTAGAACAGAGAATGTCAGAGCTATTGAGGACCTTAGAACGAAGAATGTCAGAGCTGGGAGGGAGCTTAGAACAGAGAATGTCAGAGCTGTTGAGGAATTTAGAACAGAGAATGTCAGAGCTATTGAGGACCTTAGAACAGAGAATGTCAGTGCTGGGAGGGAGCTTAGAACAACAAATGTCAGAGCTGGGAGGGAGCTTAGAACAGAGAATGTCAGAGCTGGGAGGGAGCTTAGAACAAAGAATGTTAGAGCTATTGAGGAACTTAGAACAGAGAATGTCAGAGCTATTGAGGACCTTAGAACAAAGAATGTCAGAGCTGAGAGGGAGCTTAGAACAGAGAATGTCAGAGCTGTTGAGGAACTTAGAACAGAGAATGTCAGAGCTATTGAGGACCTTAGAACAAAGAATGTCAGAGCTGGGAGGGAGCTTAGAACAGAGAATGTCAGAGCTGGGAGGGAGCTTAGAGCAGAGAATGTCAGAGCTGTTGAGGACCTTAGAACAAAGAATGTCAGAGCTGGGAGGGAGCTTAGAACAGAGAATGTCAGAGCTATTGAGGACCTTAGAACAAAGAATGTCAGAGCTGGGAGGGAGCTTAGAACAGAGAATGTCAGAGCTGTTGAGGAACTTAGAACAGAGAATGTCAGAGCTATTGAGGACCTTAGAACAGAGAATGTCAGAGCTGTTGAGGACCTTAGAACAGAGAATGTCAGAGCGGGGAGGGAGCTTAGAGCAGAAAATGTCAGAGCTGTTGAGGACCTTAGAACAGAGAATGTCAGTGCTGGGAGGGAGCTTAGAACAACAAATGTCAGAGCTGGGAGGGAGCTTAGAACAGAGAATGTCAGAGCTGGGAGGGAGCTTAGAACAAAGAATGTCAGAGCTATTGAGGAACTTAGAACAGAGAATGTCAGAGCTATTGAGGACCTTAGAACAAAGAATGTCAGAGCTGGGAGGGAGCTTAGAACAAAGAATGTCAGAGCTGGGAGGGAGCTTAGAACAGAGAATGTCAGAGCTGGGAGGGAGCTTAGAGCAGAGAATGTCAGAGCTGTTGAGGACCTTAGAACAAAGAATGTCAGAGCTGGGAGGGAGCTTAGAACAGAGAATGTCAGAGCTATTGAGGACCTTAGAACAAAGAATGTCAGAGCTGGGAGGGAGCTTAGAACAGAGAATGTCAGAGCTATTGAGGACCTTAGAACAAAGAATGTCAGAGCTGGGAGGGAGCTTAGAACAGAGAATGTCAGAGCTGTTGAGGAACTTAGAACAGAGAATGTCAGAGCTATTGAGGACCTTAGAACAGAGAATGTCAGAGCTGTTGAGGACCTTAGAACAGAGAATGTCAGAGCTGTTGAGGACCTTAGAACAGATGTCAGAGTTGTTGAGGTCCTTAGAACAGAGAATGTCAGAGCTGGGAGGGAGCTTAGAACAGAGAATGTCAGAACTGTTGAGGACCTTAGAACAGAGATGTCCGAGCTGTTGAGGAACTTAGAACAGAGATGTCCGAGCTGTTGAGGACCTTAGAACAGAGAATGTCAGAGCTGGGATGGAGCTTAGAACAGAGAATGTCAGAGCTATTGAAGAACTTAGAACAGAAAATGTAAGAACTGTTGAGGACCTTAGAACAGAGAATTCCGGGGCAAGGAGGGGTCTTAGAACAGAGCATATCAAAAGTGGAAAAGATCTTAAGACATAGAATGTTAATGCTAGGAGAACCCTTAGAGGTCATCCAGGCCAAAGACTCCGTTTTACATTTGGGAAAATAACCGGTAGCAGCTAATGACCTTGCTGCTGACAGTCCCAGAGACTAACCTGTAGCCACACTAGCATTCTGAGCCCCCTCCTCCCATTCTGACCAGGTCCTCCATTGCCCTTCCCACTACTCCCCAGAGTCCCTTAGAGGCCATGATCTGAATGGTCAAGATTCCAGGTGTTTGGATCCCATTCTGACCACATTTTAGAAAGCGCTTTCCTCCCAGCAGCCCCGAGGTCAGCAGTGCTCATGTTAGTTGCTCTTCAGATAGAGAGGCAGAAAGGACTTCCAGAGTCTCATCTCCCCAAAATCTTTCTCTTCTGCAGAGGAAGAGGCTGAAGCCCAAAGGAAGGTAATTTATTCATGGTCCCCTCATTCAGAGATATCAGAGCTAGGATTTGAACCCAAGTGTCCTGACAAGAGTCAAGCACCTTTTGACTACCTTGAACATCCCCCTCTGAGCTCCCTCTGTAAAGGGAGATGGGGAAGTAGAGAATACTCCCTGGGACACCCCAAGTCTGGCCAAATGAGCTGTGATTTCTCCTCTTCTTTGGAAAGTCTGGCCTCTAGGTTCCCCCTCCCTTCTGGGGGGATGCTGGTTGCTATGGAAACACTGGGTTAGTGGCAGCCATACCTGCTGTGTGGTATAGAATGGGTGTGTGTGTGCCCACACTGCTGTGCACCAATATGGAGAATGGCACTCTGTCCCCAGAACACTGTGAGAGAGCGCACACATCCACGTGGGCTGTTGGAGAATTTGTCTGAACAGATAGATATAGCACCGCTAGAGATATGGGCTTGGTCATAAGAGAGCATGGGCCAATGAAAAGGGCATTGGACTCATAATCTGAGGATAGAGGCACATCCCTCACTTCTGGGCTCCATGACCTTGGACAGGTCAATTCTTTCTCTGAGCCTCCATTTCATCTGTAAAGAGGAATAATAATCCTTGAACTATCAACTTGCCTCACAACATTGTTGGGGGAAAAATTGCTTTGTAAAGCTCGCAGCAGTAGAAAATGGAAGTTGTTATTATTAGGCAAGTCAATGGACCAGGGGGTGAGTCCTAAGGTCCCCTTGCTCTGACATTATTGATATAGTAGTGGAGAATGTTTGTAGGAGTCTGTGTGTGTGTGTGTGTGTGTGTGTTGTGCATGATAGACACACTATACAAGCCCATGGCCAAGGGATGAGATGGGCAGACCTGGACTTTTAAACTTTCATGCTGTGATAATAACAATAAATGGCATTTATATGACTCATTGAGGTCTACAAACTTTCTTATTTAATCCTCAGACCAGTGAAGGGGGTCCTAGAATCATTATTATCTTTCTTTTTACAAAAGATAAAACAAGACACATAGTGGATAAATCCACTTATCCACAGACATATGACTAGCAAGTAGTCAGAGGTGGGATTTGAACCCATGCCCCAGTACTTGTTCCACTTGACCATCCACCCCACCACCCATTTCTCAGTCATTCCCATTCAATTCTCCTTTCTAATCTCAGTGCACTACCTATCTCTAGGTTCCCATTATCCTCAGAGAGTTCATTCCTCCTTCCTCTTCAATCTGAGTCTGTTCTCAGATCTTTCATTCCTACATGAGATGTCAATGATTAAAATGGAATATTTGTCACTTAACAGGGGTTAAATGTTCAACAAAAATGGATGAAAATCTAATGATGGGATCGAAGGCATCAGTAAACAATTGGATAAAGCTTGGGCAGAACACTGGGGATCTAGCGTCCCTAAAATTATACCACAAGAACAAAGTCTGCTCAAGGGGCAGAGAGGGTTGGAAATGGAGCTTTAATGCACTGAATCCAAAAGGATCAGAGCAGCTTAGAGCTTCAAATTAAACATAAGAAATGTGGTAAGAATCAATGTAAAGTCTTCTGCTTGGGTCTAAAAAATCAATGTCACAAATATATAAAGGAAGACTAAGTGGAGAGCCTTTCTGAAAGGGATCTGGAGATTTTAACATACCAAAAGATCATCATGAGTCAGGCGTGTGATAGGGCAGCTAACGAAGTGAATGCCATCTTGGGCTGCCTTTAAAAGTACACAACATCTAGAACCAGGGAGGTGATCTCTGCCCTCATCAGACTTCAGCTGGAATATTGTGTTCAATTCTATTAAGGATCTGTAGTTTAAGAAGAATACTTGGGATTAGATGTGTGCTTTTGTTGATTGGGAGCCAGCCTAGAGTTGGGAGGTCCTGGGTACAAACCTTTCCTCAGACACTTCTTAGCTGTGTGACCCTGGGCAAGTCACTTAACCCCATTACCTAGCCCTTACCACTCTTCTGTCTTGGAACAAATACAGTATTGATTTTAAAATAGAAGGTAAGGGCTTAAAGAAGGAGAAGAACATTATACACTGGAGACTTGTCCAGAGGAAGGCAACTGGGATGATCAATTGCCTAGAGGTCATGTTTGATTGATGATAGGAACCAAGCATATTTTTAAGACCAAGGGGGAAGATGAGAGCTGTGTTTGAAGTATTTGAAGGACTGGCATGTGGAAGAGAGATTAAACTTAACTATTAGATTAGAGATGGGTCTCAGATGGCAGAATCAGGAGCTATGGGGGCAAGCTGCCAATTTTGGTCGATGTATGTTTGATGGGCGATAATGGGCTCTCCTTCTTTGGAGGTCTTCAAATTACCCATTGAACCCATTTCGACGAGGATCTCTTTCCAGGCTGAATTCCATAATCTCTGAATTCCCCTCCAACGCCCCAGATTTTCCCATTTTCTGTTTACTTCGCGTGTGTGAAGGCTAAGCGTGTCGTTGGCTGGTTAATGTCCACAACGAGGGAAGAACAATGAGCAGACCCATTGTCTCCGCTTCCACTTACCCTTCCTTCTTTCCCCAAAGCCACCTGTTTGCAAGAAGGCTGTTAACACTGTCGAAGTGTATTTGCTAAGCGTGGCTCCCCAGTGGGAAATCCTGAGACTCATGATACTGGGGCCTATTGTGGAAACGCAAACACACTATCATTTACCAATGGTTAGGAGAGCAGCAGAAGGCTTCCCTTAACAAGGAGCAATTAGCCCTGGCAGTGGGAGTCTGAAGGGAAGGAAGGGTTTGAGTTGGTTCATTTTTCTCCATGAACTTCAGACGTCAACTCCATTTCAGCCTTGAGCTGTGATCTCTACATGTATCCCACTACACACACACACACACACACACACACACACACACACACACACACACACACACATATATGCCTCTTTAATTCAGTCACACCAATTAAATGTGAAATCTTGCCCAACTGTTGCCTTTAGATCTTGGTTCTTTGTCTCTGTCCCTACAAGGGAGGTGAGTTCTAGCTTAGGCATGAGGCTGGCAAAGGATCGTGGGGACAAGGCAGAAACTCAAGAATAATGAGAAACAGGAGTTTTTCACCCCATTTTTCTTGTCTCACATGTTAGACCCCGTTGCTGATGTCATAATAAATGCCCTGCCCTGGGTAAGGGGAGCAGAAGATCTGAGTTCTAGTTTCAAATATGCCACTGACTTGCCTCCTCTTGCCTAAACCCCAATTTCTTCTTCTGTAAAATGAGATGGTTTAAAGGTCAGTTGGGTGGCTCAGTAGATAGAGCATCAGCCTTAGAGACAGGAAGTCCTGGGTTCAAATTTGAGCTCAGAAACTTCCTAGCTGTATGACCCTGGGTAAGTCATTTAACCCTCATTGCCTAGTTTTTACTACTCTTTTGCCTTGGAACAAATACACAGTATTGATTCTAAGACAGAGGCTAAGGGTTTTAAGGGGGGGGAATGAGAGGTTTTAGACTTGATGGTTTCTAAGATAGATTCCTTCTAGCTCTGACAGAGGCATTTCATCTATTGGGTCCATTCTTTGGCATCCCTCAGAGTCTTCTTTTAGGTGGCACTCTGAGCTGGGTAGAGGGGTCTTGGGGACAGGAAACAATGGGATCTCCACTTTTTCTCCTCTCTCTTCCTCTTCCCATCCTCTCTTACACTTTTTCTCAAGAGGTGGGAAACCAAAGAATGTCAGAAGTGAAAGGAACCTTGATGGACCTTCTGATCCAAGCCCCTCATGATGCAGATGGGAAAACAGAGCCTTATCAGGGGAACTCACTTTCTCAAGGGCACATACACTCATAGTAAGTCAGGTAGTCAGGACTTGAACTCAGGCTCCTATAGCCTGAGTTCTCAATAGCATTTATCTTCTGATGTCTTTTCCTGACTCCCTCTGAGGAAGCATCATAGATTTTCCTGGTCCAGAACGATGGTAGATGGGTGCCTATATGGCAGGTTGGCATGGGAGAGTTGGGGGCTTTGATGGAGAGGATTCTTGGAGGGAAATGGAGGGAAGGAGGATTAATTGAAAGTCTTCACTGCTGGGAGACTTGCATGACTGCTCACTTTCCCCTCCCTAATGACCGGCTCTTTTGAGCAACATATTTCAAGTCTGGTTTTTGCGATCAGAGAGATATTATCAACACACAGCAGTGCATGGTTCTTTCCATTTAATTCCCATTTAAAGTTTATGAGATGTGTTTAAGGTCTTGGATTTAGAGCTGAAAGGCAGCTTAGGGAGCATCTCCTCCAGCCTCCTTGTTTCTTAGATGAGGAAACAGGGGTGGTACATAATATAGCTAAGGTCACCCAAGTTAAGAGGGAGAACAGAATTTGAACTCAGGCCTTAGACTCCAAAGCTAACAAATCACAGGGGTAAATCATGCATGTAGATATCCCCAGTCTACAAATGAGGAAAATGACACTCTCCGAGGTGAATGGACTTGTCCCAAAGAATTCTGGCCTGAGAATGGAATCCTGGCTCTAACCCTTCCTGGCTGCATGACTTTGGGCTAGTTGTGAAATATTAACATCAATATTAAAGAATATCATAGCAGTCAAAATTTCCTCATATCCTCCCTGTGAGTCTTTTATCTGTGCCTTCATTTTCCCTTCTATGAAAAGTTAGAAATGTCAGGAGCAAAACTACCTTATCGACTTCCAGGCACTTTAGAAATGAAAACTGTCTTCAGCCTGTTTGTTTATCCTCATCTAAGTTCAGATTCCATTCCAGACACTTACCACCTGTGCCACTTTGGGCAAATCCCTTATTTTTCCTAGGCCTCAGTCTCCTCATCTATAAAATGGGGAGACTTAAATAGATGGTCCCCAATGTCTCTTCCAACCCTAAATATATGGAGCCTGGGAATCCTATCATCTTCCTATTTTTCAGTTTTTTTTTTCAGTAAATTTCCCCAAATTCCCAATTGGTATGAAGGGAAATACATTTGAGAGTTCACCATTGAATCACCCATGGGAAATAAAATCAAATGACTGATTGATTTTTCTTCTTCAAGGACGCATTAAAAATTTTGGAACTGAGCATTCATTGGAAATCACTCTATATTTTCTAGAATATTTCAATAGAATGATAATAGTGAGTATTTACCAAATATTCCTTCTGTTTGTTGTTCATTTGTTTCAGTCAGATCTGAATCTTTGTGACCCCATTTGTTTTTTGTTGTTGTTTTTTGTTTTTTTTTAGCAAAGAAACTAGAGCATTTTGCCATTTCCTACACCAGCTCATTTTACAAGTGAGGAAACTGAGGCAAACAGGGTTAAGTGACTTGCCCAGGGTCACACAGTGAGTGAAGCCAAATTTGAACTCAGGAAGACAGGTCTTCCTGACTCCAGGCCAGGCACTCTATCCACTGCACCACCTAGCAGCCAATACTCTTTGTACCTCCTTGATGAGCTTCTCATACCTTGGAGATCCATATATTCAAGGTTGGGAATCCCCAGTTTCTCTAGAATAAAACCCAAATTCCTCTGTTTTCCTTCACAGTCTGAATACAATCTAAACTCCATATTTATTTCACACTGTTGCTGCCCTTCATTTAGTCTAAATGCTAGCCAAACTGAAGCTTGGCATTCCATCTCCAGATGTAGCACCTTTGCAAAGATGGTCCTCCATACCAAGGGCACACTCCTTCCTTACCTTTCCTCCATCTCCTAGAATCCCTGACATCATTCTGGCTCAGCTCTTACACTGTCTACTTTGACAGTGATAGTGAACCTTTTAAAGACCAAGTGCCAAAACTACACCCTCACATCACTTGTGAGCAGTCCCCTCACCCCAGACAGAAGAGGGAAGAAGAACTCACATTGGGTTACAGGGCAGAGACAGGTGATGGGACATGTGTCCTTAGGCATGGTGGAGAGAGGGAAGGGAGCAGCCCCCTCTGGCACACGTGTCATAGGTTCACCAACATGGTCCTATGAGAAGGCTTTCTTGACTTTCCCTGTCCTCACTACTTGCTTTTGTTTTCTTCCTCCTAAAATCCTTCTCTTTCCCCTAGCATGTAAACTTCCTGAGTGGAGAGACTGGTTCCCTGCTATTTTTGCATCCCCAGTACCTACCACAGTGCCTGGCACATAAACAGGCACCCAATGGATGTTGTTGGGTTGTGCCATCATCTTCCTCATGGTGATGTGACCAGTCTGTGAGCAGTAGCTACTAGGACCTGTATTTACCAAGCCTTAGGGCATATTCCCATTTTTATCACTGATGATGGAGGTGGAGACAAAAGCTACTTTAAAAGGGCATCCCAGGGCTAGCTGATTCAGATGGGGACAATCTTGTCACCCAATTGTACCTCATTTACACAATTCCTATTTCAGAGCCTGTGAAAACCAGAAAATGCTTCCTTAGATGAAAAAACAAACTGCGTCCTAGGGTTCATAGAATTGAAATCCACCTCATGTGAGAGAAAAAGAAAATTCAGCTTCCTTTCAAAGTTGTTTGTAAAAATAATAACTCACCTTGCCATAGCATTTGTGGGTTTACAAGGAACCGGTACCTTAGTTTGTCAGAATAAAATTGTTTTTCATTCCTAAAAACTGAGACCTTTTTCTAAGCTCAAAAACAATAATCATAGTAATCAGAGAATGTTTATGCTGGAAGGGACCTTCAAGGCCAGTTAATCTGGAGGGGATCTTTAGTCCCTTCCTCTAGTCATCTAGTCATCTTGGTCTGAATGAGCTCTAGTGGGTCAACATCCTTTTTAAAAACGTGGCACCCAGCACTGAATATAATACTCCAGAAGTGGATTGTGGCCAAAGGAGAGACCATGAAGACTATAATCTTTCCCATTTTGGGCAATTTACCATTCTCAACACATTGCTTTTTTTTAATTCTCCATTTTAAAATGCTTGTCTTATGTTGAATTTATGGTCCACTAAAACACCCAGATCTTTTTCAAATGAGCCATTATCCAGCTACAACCCCCCATATTCATGAGGTTGATTCTTTAAACCCAAATATAAGACTTTAAATTTCATATTGATTTCCCATGGCTCTTCTTCTTGTACCTTACTTTAACTATGAGATTCTGCTTACCAGTCAAACCTGTTGAGATTGGAAGGAATCTTGACTCTGTTATTCTGATCATTTTCCTTCTTGGCTTCCTTTTGTCTGAAATTTGTAAGTAATGACATCTGTGTTGTTGTTCAGTCATTTCATTCCTATCTGACTCTTCATGATCCCATTTGAGGTTTTCTTGGCAGAGACACTGGAATGGCCTGGCATTTCCTTCTCTGGCTCGTTTTATAGATGAGAAACTGAGGCAAAAGGGCTAAGGACTTTCCCGGGATCAATAAGTGTCTAAAGCTAGATTTGAACTCACAAAAATGATTCCTCCTGATTCCAGGTCCAGCATTCCTTGCACCATGTCACTTAGATACCCCAATGACATGTAGCCCTTTTCCAAGTAATGGATAAAAATGCTAAAGAACTTTAGGGCAAAGGATGGATTCCTGGGGCACCTCACCAAAAACCTCCCTCCAAGCTGTCCTTGACCTACTAATGACTGCTCTTTGGGTCTAGCCATTTAACCAAGCAAGCAAGTAACAAACACCTACTATGTGCCAGGGCTAAATGCTGGTGAAAGGAAGGCAAAGAATGAAACAATCCCCATTCTCAAGGAGCTTGGAGGAGTCAGAACACATGTAAAGATGGATAGTCAGATAGATGGTATATAGACAAATATATATGGGGAGAAAAGAGGAAAGGAGGAAGGGAGAGAGAGAGAGAGAGAGAGAGAGAGAGAGAGAGAGAGAGAGAGAGAGAGAGAGAGAGAGAGAGAGAGAAGGTGGAGAGGGGGAGAGAGAAAGAAGAGAGAAGGGAGGGAGAGAAAGAGAGGGAGAAGGGAGAAGAAAGAAGAGAGAAGGGGGAGAGAGAGTAGAGAGAGGGGGAAGAGGGAGAAGAGGGAGAGAGATAGGCATTGTTCTAAGCTCTGGGAATATAGTAGAGACAAACAAGACATGCCCTACTTTCATGGAGCTTACATCCTAATTTGATGAAGACAAAGATGGTAGATATATTGATTGAAAAATAGAAGGGAATTAATAGATAGATTGATATCTAGAATAGATTGATAAATAGAAGGGGAGATACTTATGATGAGGTTTTTAAACTCTTCCTTAATAATCACACCTTTACAAAGGACCTACTATGTTCCAGGCATTGTTGGATTCATAAATTTCACAAGGTAACTTGCTAAGTGTCAAGAAAACCAGATGGTGGATCTCTCACCAGACTATGGATCTCCACAGAAATTTGAGGCAGCAGAGCTCACTGTGAACTGGGCAAAGGACTCAGAAAAGACTTGGTGGGAGAATTGGGTTCTACAATGAGCCTTGAAGGAAATAAAGTTGTTCAAGAGACAAAATGTAGTCTTTTAACAGTCTGGTCAGTGCATAGCTGCAGGAGAGAGCAGGCCACGCCCAGGGCCAATGTGAAGTCCATTTTGGATGACGGACAGTATGAGTAAGGGAAGCAAAGTGGAATCAAGGTAGAAAGGAAAGTCTGGAACCAGACTGGAAGGTCTTAAAATACCAGGCTAGAGAGTTTGTCTTTTAACCACTGGGTGATAGGAAGCCACGTCAGGTTTTAGAGCAGGAGTTATGACAAGTTAATGCTAAGGTCATTGGAGAGATTTTGCCAGCTGTGTGAAGCATGGATAGGAAAGGGGAGACCTCTCTAATTCTTTCTTTACCCAAAGCTTTCAGGGCAATCTGAAGGAGATGATATTTGAGTTGAGCTGGAGGATGAAGAAGAATTCAACAGGCAATAAAGGAGATGGGAGGAGATTCTAAACTTAGGAAATAGGTCAGGAAAATCGAGGGTAGGAAAGCACAGAACATGTTTGAGGAGGAGACAGAAATAGGGACTCATAGTGTGGTCTTGGACTAGGCACTTCCTTATCCTCAGGGGAAATAGATGATCCTCCAGGAGGACTTGGGTGGGAGTGGAGAAGAGGACATAATGACATACTTTGAGATCAATTGATCCATCTACAGTCCTCTGGGTAGCCCATCTCTCCTTCCATTTCCCCAAATCCTGTCTCCACATAAGGATTACTTCTCAGCAAGGTACAATGCTAGGCTCAGTTAGGACTACTGGGTTCAAATCCAAGCCCTGGCACTTCCTGGTTCTAAGATCAAGGATGTGTCATTGAGTCTCTCAGCCTCAGTTTCCCCATCAGTGAAGTGGGGATGATAGCAATTCTCATACCACCTCCTTTCCAGAGTTGTGTTGGGGAAAATATTCTTTATAAGTCTAAGAATGCTGGGGAAACAAATGTAAACTATTTTTATTCTTCTCTCCTGCATCCATTTGGGATGGGGTTCTCTGCCACCCTGGACCATCTTCCCAGTTTTCCTTAGTGCTCCATCCTCTTACCCTCTCCCTGGACCAGGGGGACCAGAGACAGGAAGCACCGCCAGGCATTGATGGACGGGCAATTGCAGCGGAGATTTCTCCGTGTTTAGAGTGCTCCAGAGAGCATCAGAGACAGCACTTTTTAAGAATGACTGGATGTCGTAGCTGTCATATTTTTTCATCTTAATAGTCATAACAAGGTGTGTGTGTGAGTGTGTGTGTGTGTTTTCTCTCTCCACCTCCCCCGTTTCTGTTCCCCATGAGGCATCCTCACTCTTTTCACCTTGGAAGCAGTCACTCCTAGAGTTAGAATTTGGGTCTGCATCTCTCTGGGGACCCAGGGCTGGGAATACAACAGGGAAGGGAGGGACAAGAAAGCCACAGTGGCTTGTATCAGTGGCATAGACAAGAAGCAATAGAGGGAAGAAGTTAGGGCACATAGGTTCTAGTCCCAGTTCTTCCAGGAGCTCCCCCTATGACCCTGGTTAGCCACTTTACAGAATCATCCAGTCTCAGAGTCAAAAGGGACCAGAGAGGGATCTTTCTAGAGCCTAAAGCTACACTAGGACTCCATGGGAAAACCCACTGGCTTTGGAGCCAGAAGACTATTTTCATCCATTTCTAGACAATCTTCAGCACCACAACCACCATCATCATTTATAGAGAGAATCTAAAGCTGGAAAGGTCCTCAGAGACCATGTAGTCTAGCCTCTTCACTTCACAGTTGAGGAAACTGAAGCCAGGGAATGAGTGGCTTACCCTGTAATACTCTGATCCTGGGTGAGGATTCATTCAGCCTCTGCTTAAAGACCTCCAGTATAGGTCAGTCTGTCAGCAGACACTTATTAAGGACCTGTTACAGGCCAGGTACTTTATTAAGTCTGGATATACAAAGGCAAAATCATGGTCCTACCCACAAGTAGCTACATTCTAATGATGACTGTGCATTTTATAGATACACATACATATATGTATACATGCATGTGTATAACATGTTATATGTATATGCACACAATCATACCTGTATATATATCCACACACTTATGGGAGGTCATCTCAGTGATAAGGCTCTGTCAGTGATGGGCACTGGGAAGGGTCAATTCTCTGACCATCCCAGTTGTCCTCCTCTGAACCTACTCCATTTTGTCAATCAAACTGGACCTCAGTTTCCTGATCTGTTAGATTGGACAGCCTTAAAAGTCTCTTCATGTTCTAGGGTTCTATGCATCCTGTGAGCAGTAATGGAGAAATGTCAAGCACTGTGATGGACCAGAACAGAAAGGTGTTCTCAAAATGGACATAGAATTATCAATCAATCTAGCCCCAAGCAACTATTAAGTACCTACTATAGGTCATCGAGGTAGATCTGGAAGGCTCTTCTTTTGACAAATGAGGAAACTGAGTCCCATAAAAGTTCAATCACTTGTCCAAAGTCACACAGGTAGAAAAAAGCAGCAGAGATAAGATTGAACCTAAGTCATCTGACTCCAGAACTAATGTCCATGCTCTTCTGCTAAGGTCCCTGCTAAGGTCCACCCGACCACAACAGCCCTGCTGTGGAATCTTGGGGATGTTTGTAGAATGACAGGTTTAAAACTGGAAAGGACATCAGAAGCTCTATGGTCTAATCCTTTCCTTCTGCAGATGAGATGGTTGTCTCAGGGAAGGGAGATAATTGGTGCTAGGTCATTTTGCCTTAGTTCCTCACTTTGCAATAGTTTTTCATGAATCATAGAGAGCCATTGATAATGAATTCTAGCTTTTCCTTTCTCACAGCAATGCAGGGATGAAGGCATGAAATCCTAGGAGGAATGTCTAAGGTATCATAAACATGTATGGCAGTTAGAGAAGGCTCTGAAAGGAGGAAGGGAAGGGACCACTTTAAGAGGAGACCCCTTACCATTCCCTGCACATCACATTCCCAGAGAATAGGAGTAACCAGGCAGCTTCAGCCAGGGAAGGAGGAATCAGCCACCTCCAGCCTGCCCTGAGAAGACAGATTGGCTGAGCATGGAGAAGGCCCTCCCATTAGTTAATCTCTGGTTCATTAAGAATAGCTCTGCACCAGCTCATTAAGGCTGCTCGGTGGGAGACATATTGATTAGCAATAACTCCTGGTGCCTTTGCCCTTCGGGCTGGGCCTCAGGTTCTGCTGGTCTCCTCTTGAAGGGGCATTGGCTCGGATTCACCCCAAAGCAAGGTCTTTTCTACCCAGAACAGGGGCAAGTCAATAGGATCTAGATATTTGTCTGCCATTTTGCAGGGCTGGACCCTTTACAAACTGCTCGTATTTTACTCCTTCCCCATCCTCATATTTCCCAGCTCCCTCATCTACACTATAAAGCCCAGTCCCCAGTCCTCCTACCATTAGCACCCAAACATGGAAACAATATGGTGGAGCCCAAAGACTCATGGACTCAGGCCTTTTGACCTTCTTATTCTTCCCCATCTTTAAGAGCCAGGCCCAAAGTTCATTACCTCTAGGAAGTTCTCCAAGATCATCCCATTCTACAGAGTTTTCTTTTCCTTTGAGCTCCTATAAGTAGCTATTAATTGTTCCCCTGCATGGAAATTGGCATGCACCACCATGAAACATCTTCTGTATTATTGTCTTCTACTATTATTCTTTATCTTTTCTTTTAAAAAAAAACCCTTACCTTTCACCTTGGAATCAATACTGAGTATCGGTTCCAAGGCAGAAGAGTGGTAAAGACTAGGCAATAGGGGTCAAGTGACTTGCCCAGGGTCACACAGCTGGGAAGTGTCTGAGGCCAGATTTGAACCTAGGACCTCCCATCTCTAGGCCTGGCTCTCAATCCACTGAGCTACCCAGCTGCCCCCTATTCTTTATCTTTTCAAATGAGCATATATTGTTTCTGAAACTTGAGGGCAAATAGTGTATCTTTCCTTTGTCTTATATCCCCCAATGGGCTGGGAGCACAAGCAGAGCTCAATACATATGCTCAATATATATATGTATGAATCAATTCAAGGATCAGAGCCAATCCCCAGTGTGCTTGCTCCTTGAGGGCAAGAACTTTTTCATTTTTTGTCTTTGAACCCCTAGTACCTGGTACCTAGAGTGGTGCCTGTCTTAGAAATTCCAGGCTTGGAATCTTGGTAATGCTTGACTTGGTCTCCAAGGTAGCTTCATTAGCACTAACTCTCTATGTACAGCACAGACTCCTCTGTGTTCTTATTATCATCTCATTATCACTGCCTCCATGATCATCATCAATGCATACCCCCCCCATCATTATCATAGGCAACATCATTAGCACCACCATGATCATTGCCATGGTCATCCCCATCACTCTACTCATGGTCATGATTTTCTTTCCTAACATTGTTATGACCATCATCATCTCTATCACCATCATTTTCATCAACGGCATCATCATCTTCTTGACTAGAATCACCATTATCATATCCCCATCAAGATCATTGCCTATCACCATAAGTATCATCACCATCATCCCTATTGTGATCATTAGCCATCATCTCCAGTGCCATCATCTCTATGAGAACCACCATCATCTCCATCACTGTCAGTCATCACTATCTCCATCCTTGTTCTCACTATCATAGAAAAAGAAGGGAGAATAAAATGGGAAGATATTAAGTATATTGTGCCCATTTTATGTGTGTGTGCACACCAGACACAGTGCTAAGAACTTTACAAATGCACTGTCATTTGATCCTCACAACAACTCTGTTGGTTGAAGAAACTGAAACAAACAAAATTTAAATGACTTGCCCAGAGTCACACAGCTAGTACGTATCTAAGGCTGAATTTGAATCCAGGTTCAAGTCCCATTCTCTATTCATTTCACCCCCTATTGTGAACCATCCTCACCATCACCTTCAATACCTTCATTGTATCATTGGCAACATCACCATCACCACCTTGTACACCATCATAACCACCTTCTCCTAGGAGGTAATTGAATGCAGCAGAAACAATATTAGATTCAGTCAGAATCTGGAACTTCCAATCTCAAGCCTGCCATTTGCCACCTGTGTGACCCTGGACTGCAGTCATTCTACTCTCTGAGTCTTGGTTTCTTCATCAGTAACCGATAAGGCCTCTTCGTGCTCAAAATCTATGATCCTATACTTAGCATTCTAGATAATTGTTAAAGCGAGAAGTTCAATGACTTCCTTTCACAGATTAATTAACAGAGGTCCAAAGAAAGGAAATGAATTATCCAAGGCTACATAACAAGTCAATGGGGGAGAAAGTCTCTCAAATGCTCTTTCACTTTTTCTTTATCATGCCCATTATCAAGATTATCATTGTCATCAGCACCGCCATTCTGTCATCTACTATCGTCATCTCTACTGGAAATAGATATCTCAGGAAGGAGAGACTCTGATGCCTGGCAGTTTGGGACCTCCTCCTGCTTTCCTGGATATTTCCCTCTGCTCCTCTCTCCAGCCTGTGCTAATATTCTGGAGTAATTCATTAATGGACTATAAAATGTGAGCTTGGGTAATGGATGCTTCATTAGCCATGATTTAATTAGAAGCTCCCTTGCACTTCTTGGATGGGAACATCTTATGCAGGCACTTTAAAGGGACATGGAGTTGTGTGTCCAGCTCATTCACATACAGAAGAAACTGAGGCCCAGAGATATTGAGTTGACATGTAGTAGAGTTGGGATTAGAACCCAGGTCTCCCGATTCCTGGTGGCTACTTTTCCACAGCAGAGCAAAGCCTTCTACTCTAAAGAAGAGGGTCCTCCATGAGTCCATGGAGAAGGGACTTGAAGGAGGAAATTGGATAGGGAAGTGGGGAGTGTCAGGGGTTGTATCTGGGAAAACCTGAGCCCTGACACTGACAACCAGCATCCCACCCCCCATACACACACACACACACACACACACACACACACACACACACACACACGAACAATGAAGACAATAATAGCTCCTCTTTTGATAGGGGTTTATAGTTCACACTGGGAAGTATATTATTGAACCCATTTACAGAGATGGTAACTGAGGCTCAGGAGGTAGACTGATATTCTCAAGGTCACACAGCTAGTGCATGTTGGACCAGGATTTCTAATTCATAGCCCCAGTATTCTTTCCTCCAGTAGATATATCAGTAGGATACCCAGGATTGTTATCCTATTGACATTTTCCAATTTACTTTCTTCTATACCACCTCATTGAATACACACAACAGTTCTATGAGGTCATTAAGATAAGGGCTATCATCTCCATTTTCATAAAGGGAAACTAAGTCACAGGGGAATAATGATTCATCCACTGGCACTCAGCAAGTCACTAACAAAGCCTGGACCAGATCTTGTCTGGGTAGGAAATCCTGGGTTTGTATCTTACCTCCACAACTTATTAGTTGTATCACCTGGGACAAATGACATCTCCCTTGGCTTCTGTAGGATGAAGGTGTTGGACTAGAGACATCTAAAACCCCCTCTAGCTCCAGATTGTCTGATGCCCTGAATCCAGGTCTTTTGACTCCAAGACCAATCAGTGTTTTTTATCATGAGGACTCCAGAAAAAATGCAACCCACACAGGACAGGAGGATTCAACATCATCCCCCCAAGCGAGGGGGTCCGTATAGCTCCTCTTCCCCAGTACCAAGGCATGACCAAATCATAAGATCTAGACCTTATCGGAACCTTAGAGATCAGGACCATGCTCATCATTTTACAAAGGAAGACAATGAGACCTACAGAGGCCAAGTGACTTTGCTAAGGTCTTGAGCCTAGATCCTGTGATGCTGGTGCTCCTTCCATTCTACCACAAAATGGCGGCCTGAGGCCTAGATGGCTCTGCCAGCCGTGCCCAGCCTCCCTCCAACCTGTTATCTATCCATCTTGCTTCCTAACCAGCCAGAGAGAGAAGAAGGTGGGGGCAGTTGGGCGTGGGGGGGACGAAGCGGGGGCGCAGAGCTAGAAATCCGTGCAGAAAGCTGCCCATCTCCACCTTCGTTACTTTTCGCTAACGAGCTGTTTATAGGAGCGACATGACACCTGCTTTCCTCTTTATAAATCCCATAATTTATGAACGGAATTAGAGGCAGAGCAGCCGCCCAAGTAGAGCTGGCGATGCCCGGCACCCTGGGTCTTCGCCAAACGGGACAATGCGTCACACTGGGCAAGCACGCGAAGATACTTACTCTCTCTCTCCATCAATTATTAAGGGAATCTTTTGATTTTTTTTGGCTTGTAATTACACAAGCTTTTATGTTTTCACTCCCCTGATCTTAATCCCTTTTGGATGGGTGCCAGTCACTTATGACAGCCCTGAGCAGACAACTAGGGTCACAGCTGCTTCCTGGGTAGGCCATGCCATTCCCTGGCAAGGCTGACCTTGGCTTCGAGGGAGGTCTGGGAGATGGGGGAGAGGCAGGGGGAGAAGCCTTGGAATGAGGCAGGAGAGGGTGCTCCCCCTTAGGCAAGGAACACTGGCTGAAGTCAGAACCCATTTGGAAGCCCTGTTTAGATCGTTCCTAGCTGTGTGGCCCTCAGCAAGTCAATGGGATGTCTCTGAGCTTCCATTTGTTCCCCTAAAATGGAGATAAGTAGCTTGGCCTGGTGGCTCCAGAAGGAGCTTCCAAGGCAGGAAGGGGCTGAGTTCAAGTCCCTGGACCATATACTGCCTGTGTGACCCCAAAGCATGTCATTTAAACTCTTAGTGCTTCGAGTAACTCAAAGGTGATGCCTGCATGTGTAGAGGGAATACCCTCACCTGGGAGTTCCCTATGCCAGTATCGTTAATCTGCTGGGGTGGGGGGGGATAATAATTCCTGCATCACCTGCCTCTCAGAAACAGTGTAGGGAAAACATCCTCTGCTCTGGGCAGGTTGCTCTCCTCGATGATCGCTGGACTCAGTAAACCCATCCCCACCACCAAGCCTTTGCCCCCTGTCCAGGAATTCTCTCCCTTCCAACTGTCCCAGGCCCCTGACATCTATGGAGACCCAACTTGAACGTGGCCTCCTCTAGGCAGTCATCCTAGACTTCCCTGAACCAAGAGGCTCTCCCTGCTCTGACCTTCTCTGGTGTTTACTGTCCTTACCATCACAGAGGGGGATGCTTGGCTCTAGAGGCAGAAGAGCTGAGTTCAAGTCCTAGACATTTTTGGTGTTATAATGTTATAATGTCCTGAACTTGAAGGAAGGAAGGTCAGAATTCAACTCCTGCCTTAGACTCGTACTGGGTAAATCACTTCATGTCTCTCTGTCTTAGTTTCCTTATCTTCAAAATGAGGAGAATAATAGTACGCACCTTCTAGGGCTGTTGCAGAGATAAAATGAGACAATATATTCGAAGCACTTTGCAACCTCAACATTATAGAGAAAGTGATTATCATCATCATAGTAATAACTTACTATTATTAGCTATGTGACCCTGAACAAGTCACTTAATCACTCAGCCTCAGTTTCCTCATCTGTCAAAAGGATATGATCATCCTTGCCCTCCCTTCCAGCTGTCCAGCCTGTGGCTTTGTATTGTTAGGAACAGCTAGGGGGTGCCATAGTGCATATAATGCTGAGCCTGGAGTCAGGGAGACCCAAGTTTTAAATATGGCCTCAGACGTTAACTGTGTGTGACCCTGGACAAGTCATTGAACCTTTGCTTGCCTCAGTTCCCTCATCTGTAAGAGGTCAAATGAGATAATATTTGTGAAGCATTAAGCACGATGCCTGGCACATAGTAGGCTCTTTTTTCCCATAGTAGTACTTCTTCCCTTTCCTCCCCATTTGTAAGCATTGAGTGAATTCAGCTCTGTCCGATTAAACAAGCTTGCCCTAGGTAGCATGGCACACTGAGAAGAGTTTGGGATTTGGAGAGGAAGGATGTAAGTTGAAATCCTATCTTTGACACTTTCTACCCAGACGGCCTTCGATTCCCTGGGCCTCAGTTTCTTCATCTGTAAAATGAAAGGCTTGGACTAGATGACCTCTAAGGTCCCTTTCAGCCTAAAATATGCAAGCCTGTAATTCTTTGACCTGACATATACACAGCAATGTCATGGGGTGGGTGGCAAAGTTTAAACCAAACAGCATCCCCTGCCCTCATCGGGCTTATACCAATGAGCTGATCAATAAACATTTGTTAAGTGCCCACAATATACTGGGCACTGTGCTAAGGGCTGAGACACAAAAAGAGGCAGCGCAGTCCTCGCCCTCCACAATAGAATGGAGGGGACAGCGTGCGAACAAATACACATAAGGCAAGCTTGAGAGAGGAGAGAGCAGAAATAATTAACAGAGGGATGGCAGGACAATCAGAGGGATTCTGGTGAAAGAAGGGATCGTAGCTGGAACTTAAAGGAGTTTAGGGAGGTCAGTAGGTGGAGTATGAGCAGTGGGGGCATTCTGGGCATGGAGAACAACCAGAGAAAATACCCAGAGCCAAGAGATGGAGTCCTGGTGGTGGAACAGCCTGGAGGTCTGTGTCACTGGATGGAAGAGTAGAGTACAGAGTAAAGTCTAAGAAACCTGGAAAGGAAGAAAGGGCTTTGAACGCCACACAGTATTTTATATCTGCTCCTGGAGGCAATAGGGAGCCACTGAAGTTTATTGAGTAGAGAGGTGACATGGTTGTGCTTTAGGAAAATCACGTTAGTGGCCAAATGGAGGATGGACTGATTAGAGCAGGGCGAGGCTAGAGGTAGGAATTAAAGATAGGCAAAGGTAACTCAAAGGCATAGTGTTTTGCAGAAGGATGAGTGTGATTCCTGCCTCCCTGGTCACATTGGATATTCCCTGAGGATAGGACCATGGCATCTTCTTCTCTGGTCTCCTCTCCCTAGAAGAGCACCCCCCAATACCCACAAAGAAAGCATGAAATGCAGACATGCATCCCAAGGTGTGCAGAGCTGTCCATATGTGAGGGCTCCAAGTCCCTGCTCCTGAGGGGCCGCCATCTGGAAGGTGGCAGCCAGATGTGCCTGGGGTGCATCGGAAATGGTTTTGAGTATAACATGAACAGATTCAGGCCACAGAGTTCTGAAAATATTGCTTCTCTCTCCCTGTTTACAAGCCCTTATGTTGGCAGATATGGAGGGGGAGGACTCGGAGTGGACTGGAAGCAAAGCTGAATTCAGAATTAGGGGGCCTGGGTTTGAATCCCAGCTCTGCTGCCTGCTCCAGGCAGGTCACTTCTCCTTTCTGGATATAGTTTCCCAATTTGTTAAATAAAAGGGAGGGACTAGATGGCCCCTAACATCCATTACTGAAGCAATAAAAGTAAAGTTCTTGGAGACAGCTAGGTGGCTCAGTGAATTGAGCTGGGTCTAGAGATGGAAGGTCCTGGGTTCAAATATGTCCTCAGATACTTCCTAGCTGTGTGACCCTGGGCAAGTCACTTAACCCCATTTCCTAGCCCTTACCAATCATCTGCCTTGGAACCAATATACAGTGTTGATTCTAAGACAGAACATGAGGAGAGACAGAGACAGAGAGAGAGAGACAAAGAGAGAGAGACAGAGAGAGAGAGAGATGGAGGGAGGGAGGGAGAGAGGGGGAGTGACAGGGACAGAGACAGAGACAGAGAGAGACAGAGACAGAGAGACAGAGACAGAGAGAGAGACAGAGAGAGAGAGATGGAGGGAGGGAGGGAGGGAGGGAGAGAGGGGGAGTGACAGGGACAGAGACAGAGACAGAGAGAGAGAGAGATGGAGGGAGGGAGGGAGGGAGAGAGGGGGAGTGACAGGGACAGAGACAGAGAGATGGAGAGAGAGAGAGAGAGAGAGAGAGAGAGAGAGAGAGAGAGAACATGTATAAATGTATAAGCTGGCCAAGATGGTGGTCATAGACTTGGAACTGGGCTACATATCCTGCCTTCTGATGCATATGAGCTCTGTGACAATAGATCTCTCTATCTCTTTGTATCTCAGTTTCATCATCTGTAAAATGGCATTCAGCCCTAAACCTATGATCTTATAAACCTGTTTTGTGAGTATTGTGGAAAATATTTCTTTTCAAGAAAATTTCCATCCATTATCATTCTTACTGGATCTTCACAATAGCCCTGTGAAGGCAACAGAGAAGGGATTACTACCACCACCAAACACATAAGCACACACAGAAATATAGTTGACAAATGAGGAAACTGAGGCCCATAGAGGGGATTCATCTGGCTCAAGATCCTCTGGCAAGGTAGTGGCAGGACCAGCCTCTACCCTGGTCCCCTTACTCATATTCCTACCAAGTTCCTTCTACTGTACCCAAAGTGGACCCACAAAAGGAGTGTGCGGGTATTGGCTTGTATTGGGGAAAATCATGATTCATAGCTCGGGAGTGGGCTTTTGAGTATAACATGAACAGATTTGGGCCACAGAGTTCTGAATTTGTAGCTCCAGAGTGGAGTACTGAGGGAGGTTTGGAGGCTGTCTGATGGCAAGGCCAGGGGGAAGAGTGATCAGGGGTGGGTGTGTGCCTGGAGTACTCCATTCCAAGACCAGTTAGGAGGAGGAGGAGACAAGTGAGTAAGGGGAGAAAGGCTAGAAGCCTCCAAAGGAGCTATTAGTCATCTGAGAGTTGGCATCCCTTCCACTGAGGAGGAGGTCACAGCTGAGCCTCCTGGATTCCCAAAGAAGAAGATTCAATGGGAAAGGAAAAGTGTGGGGAAATTAGAGGGGAAGGAAATGGGCATTCGACTCCAGGAAACAGGGAAAGCCAAAGTCCCTTCAGTCTTTCAAAGACCAAATCCCCCTAACTCTCACTTGGAAGGTCAAAGACAGGGAAATTCTTCTGCACTTCTAGGGATGGCAATCCAGAACCCTCAAGGTAGAAAGGTTGGAAGATTGAGCCTGGCTTCCCAAATGAGGCTCAGTGCTTTTGCCCACTCTTGGCCCACAGAAGGTGTGGATGAATCGACTTTCTCATAGGCCAGCTCCTGGTGGGTTCCATTGCTCTTGGCTTAAGTGTCAAAATCCATGTAGAATAGTGAAAAAGAAGTGAATGAAGAGTGAGAAGAGTGTTGTTCTAGGCTTTACTATACCAACCAACTGTGATGTGCTGAGTTACTTGGTCAAAGTCCCTTTTAGAGTATAAGGACCAAAAAGAACTTAGAATGCCATATGCCTGAAATGGAAAAGATCTCTGAACCCAGAATGTCAGAGCTGGAAGGAAAATTAGAATATAGAATATCATATCTGAGAAGAACATAAAATGGGCAAAATCAAAGCTAAGATCTTGGAACATGGGATATTAGAACTGGAAGGGACCTTTGATCATCGAATATCAGATTTGGAAGGAAATTTAGAATGTAGAATATCAGAAATCTGAGAGTACAGACTGAGGTAAATCTGAGCTATTAGAACAAAGTCATTACATCTGGAAAGAGCCTCAGAAAGCATCTAGCACAAAGCCAACCTTTTATAGGTTAGAAAACTGAGGTCCAGAAAAGGAGAGTGATTTATGTGAGGTTATATATCAATTTTAGCAAGGTGGCATCATAGATAGAATGTTGGTCCTGGAGTCAGGAAGACTCATCTTCCTGAGTTCAAATCTGGCCTCAGACACTAGACATGTGACTCTGGGCAAGTCACTTCACCTTGTTGGCCTCAGTTTCCTCATCTGTAAAAAAAATGAACTGGAGAAGGAAATGGCAAACCACTCCAGTATCTTTGCAAAGGAAACCCCAAATGGGGTCATGGAGTCAGACACAGCTGAAATGACAACAATATATATATCGATTTCATAGCAGAGTCAGGACAAGAGATTAGGTTGTCCCCCAGCCCACAGCTGTCTCTTGGGTATAGACTCCCCAACTTCGTGACAGTATAACGGTTTTAAATTTCCTGCTCCAACCTCTCCGGGAGGGAAAAGGAAAGCAGATACAGGGTGTCTTCTCCTTACAAGGAAAACTCACCTATAGGCTTTAACTTTTACTTCAAAAACATGTTATTAGGCAAAATGCCATTCCAAGGAGTAGCCAGTTTCCTGGGAACCCTCTTAGAATAATTCAGAATGGGTGAGCAGCTAAATGACCTTACAAGGAAGGTTCATTGTTATTCATTAATAGTATTTCCAAGGAATAGATTATCCTAGGCATCAACACAAAGAGTATTCCCATTATCAATGCCTTCTGCAAATTGTGAGAGCAGTGCTAGGTGCCATAGATCTAGGGTGCTGAGGAAAGATACTTCTGAATGGAAGTCTCACCTTCTTTCTACTATCATCCCAGGACACAGCCTAGAAACCAAATGAAGAAAAAGGTTCAGGCCTCAAGCTGAGGCTCTCACTCCTCTTCCCTAAAAGTTCTCAGGGGGCACAATTCCTCTCAAGTTGCCCAAGAGCCTAAATATACTGGCCCCAGTTGCTGTGGGGTGGTCCAGCCTCCCACAGACGATGGGGTCTTGGAGATGGGATGGTGTTGGCAGAATGATGGATGGGACACAGCTTTCTATTCAACCCATAGCACAGTTTCACAGGATAAATTACTCCCCTTGGCTGAGGCTTGGCTTTATTTTATACTCTCATGATCACACATCTACTTGGCACACAGTTTCATTCTCAACATACATATTTCCATAGAACCTAAAAACAGACACAAAGCCCAAGGAGATAGTCAATAAAACATTGTGGCTAAGTGCAGGGTCAGAGGGTGGAATCAATATGGCACAGATATAGGTTGGGGAATTCAGAGCACAGATTTGCCAGAAATTTTTATGCCTATAAAAGAGGGTCCTATATAAGTAGGTATATAATAATCCTTAGGTTTAATTTTGTAAGTGGGATCTCCTGAATATTCTGGGGGGACAGAGTGGGACATCTTTATTAACCCTGCAAGCATGTTGCTCTCATCTATGTTTCCCGGAGCAAAGTAAGAATAATAACCATAGCAATTCCAATAATAAGGGGATGTTGATAAGGAAAGTCACTTGGGGGGGGGGTTTCAGTGGATGTTTCCATCCTTCCTGGGGGCTGCTTTGCAATCCCCAGTTTCCACATGTGACTGTGTCAAACAGCATGGTCTTTGATGACTCCCAGCACCCAGTGGGGGATTCTATTGGACTGCAAGATCACTAAAAATCAACAACTTATGGGGGCAGCTAGGCTCAGTGGATAGAGAGTCAGGTTTAGAGACAGGAGGCCCTAGGTTCAAATCTGTTCTCATATACTTCTTAGCTGTATGACCCTGGGCATTTTACTTAATTCCCATTGCCTAGCCTTACCATTCTTCTGCTTTAGAACATTGGTTCCAAGTACTGATTCTAAGACAGAAGGTAAGAATTTTTTAAAGTATATATGATCTCCCCACTCAGTGACCAGCCTGATGGTGACCTTCTCTGATCTTAGATAGACTGGTCCTCAGACAACTGACATACATTCCATTATCACAAGGCTTATGCTCTAAGCTTTCCCAACTTGGTGGGACTGATTAAGGCATGGGGTTCCCCTGGCATTGCCTTCCAGAAGCAAGGATCAGGGCCCTCCATGCCATGAGGAGGAAAATCTCATTAGGTCCTTAGTGGTTGCTGTGTTGGCTTCAACACACAAAGGGCAGTGGTGGGCAAGGCTGATACACAACTAGGAGGGATAGATAGCCACCATGTTGAGTGATGAATTAAGAGTTCAAAAGAAGACCTCCAAAGAATGGGATAATGAGCCAAATTTAATAAAGTAAAACTTAATAGGAATAAATGTCAAGTTCTACCCATGGGCTCAAAAATTAAACCTCACAAGAACAGGATAAAGGAAATGTAGAGATACAAGAGTTTATTTGAAAAAAGATCAGGAATTGGAGGTGACCCTGCACACTGGGTACTTAGCAGGCCAAATTTCAAACTGAGTCAACATGGCAGCCACAACAATCTCCCATAATCATCTTTGCTGTTCTTCAGTCATTTCAGTCATCTCTGACTCTTTGTGACCCTATTTGGGGTTTTCTTAATACATATTGGAGTGGTTTTGCTAGTTCCTTCCCTGGCTGGTTTTACAGATGAGGAAATGGCAGCAAAGAAAGTTAAGCAATTTGCCCAGAGTCACACAATTAGTAATTGAGGCCAAAGTTGAACTCACAAAGATGAGTCTTCCTGATTCCAGGCCTGGCACTCTATCAACAATGCTAACTACTGACAAATGTCTAATAACTAAAATTTATAAGGAGCTAAATCAGTTGTACAAAAAATCAAGCCATTCACCAATTGATAAATGGGCAAGGGACATGAATAGGCAATTTTCAAATAAAGAAATAGAAATCAAAACTATTAATAAGCACATGAAAAAAATGTTCTAAATCTCTTATAATCAGAAAAATGCAAATCAAAACAACTCTGAGGTATCATCTCACCTAGCAGATTGGCTAACAATGACAGCAAAGAAAAGTAATGAATGTTGGAGGGGATGTGGCAAAACTGGGACATTAATGCATTGCTGGTAGAGTTGTGAATTGATCCAGCCATTCTGGAGGGCAATTTGGAACCATGCCTAAAGGGCACTAAAAGACTGCCTGCTCTTTGATTTGGGGTTTGTACCCCAAAGAGATAATAAAGAAAAAGACTTGTACAAGAATATTCATAGCTGTGCTGTTTGTGGTAGCAAAAAATTGGAAAATGAGGGGATGCCCTTCAATTGGGGAATGGCTGAACAAATTGTGGTATATGTTGGTGATTGTGCTGTAAGGAAGGATGAGTTGGAGGAATTCCATGTGAATTGGAATGACCTCCAGTAATTGATGCAGAGTGAAGGGAACAGAACCAAGAGAACATTATACACAGAGACTGATATGCTGTGGTGCAATTGAATGTAATGGACTTCTCTACTAGAAGCAATGCAATGATCCAGGACTATTCGGAGGGACTTATGAGAAGGGATGCTATCTACATCCAGAAAAAGAACTGTGGGAGTAGAAACACACACAAAAAAGAACTGTCTGATCACATGGGTTGATGGGGATATGATTGGGGATGTAAACTCTAAACAATCATCCTGGGGCAAATATCAATAATATAGAAATAGATCTTGGTCAATGACACAAGTTAAACCCAGTGGAATTGTGTCCCAGCTACAGGAGGGAGTTTATGGGGAGGGGAGGGAATGAACATTAATCTTGTAACCATGGAAAAATAATCTAAATAAACTAATTAAATAAAACTTTCAAAAAAATGCCAGCTAACTACCTCACTACAGTCAAAGGGGGAATTAAGAACAGCTTAGCGTACAAAACAAGGGAGCTAGGAATAATCCCTTAGTATTCTGCCCTTCTCAGACCATGTGTTCAATTCTGACACTACAATTTAGGAAGATTTTGACAAACTAAATCGATAACAGAGGAAGGCAGCTGGAGTGTTGAAAGGGCTATAGACCAGATCATATGGGAATCAGTTGAAATAATTGGTGAAAAGAAGACTTGAGTCAGGGAGATGATGGCTCTTTTCAGGTATTGGGAAGATATTTCTTTCACTTGGCCCCAGGCGGCAGAAATAGGAACAATGGATCACGTTGTAGGGAGGCATATTTCCGCTTGATGTGATGAAACACTTCCTAACAGTGGAAGCTATCCAAAAAGTGGGATGGGCTGCCTTGGGAGGTAATAGATTCCCACACATGGGGGCCATCAGATGGGAAGTGGATGTTAGAGAGTAGCCCTATGCTTGGTCCAGTTTGGACGTGATGACTTCAGAGGCACCTTCCAACTCTGAGAGTCAGTCAGCAATGCTGCAGTTCAATGATTCTAGTCTCCTCTTCTCCCATAGAAGCCCCTGCAGTCACCCCCTCCCTGTGGCCTCCTATCTTTTCCATGGCTCTTTGATGTTGTGCTAAAAAGTGAAAGGCAGAGAGAACAATTTGTTCATTATTATTTTCTCCCAGATCAGCTCAACAACTGGGAGTTTAGAGTACAGTGGGTGCAGGGAAGGGAATTAATAAGGAGGAGATTGAAATCTGGGGGCTACTTGGAGTCTGAGAGGCTCAGCAAAAGGGAAGCCTAAGGTAGAGTCCCTGCCAGAGACACAGGAGAGGAACCATGAAACCTTTATGGTAGCTTCCTCCCAATCCTTAGGAACGTTAGGCAACCACCCACCCAAGGAGACTCAGGAAGACCAAGAAAGCACCTCTTCTGCCAAGAAGCCTCTTCCCAAATGACCCATGAAAGACCCTGGAATCCCACTATCCAACCTGCCTTCCTGTGGGATAACTCTTTATCCATACCAATCCTACCTGGGAGAAGAACCCCATTCGGTTCTACATTCCTTAGAAAATGAGCTTTTGGGTGCTTTCTTCCCATAAAAGGAGACATCAGAGTCTTGGAGAAGGAGAGGAAGGATGTTAAATGGTTGGAGGAGGGTTGGAGAAGAACTCAGTCAGTGAGTATATATTATGTGTTTACTATGTGCCCAGCATCATACCAAAACTGGGGACCCAAAGGCGAAGCTAGTCTTACTCTCCGGAACTCACATTCTAATGGGATGTATTGTCATGGTACAGAAGTGACCCCACAGCATGTAAATGAGTAAGGACATACAGAGGAGATGGGAAGTGACTTTGTAAGGGAAGGCTCTAGCCTAGATTAAGAGCACCAGGCAAGGGTTCCTGCAGAAAGCAGCCTTTGAGCTGAGTGTTAAGGGAAGTCAAGGAATCTATCAGGTGAAGGTGAGGAGAGAAAGCATCCCTATTAGGGGGCCCAGCAACTGCAAAGACGTGAGGTCAGGAAATGAAGTAGCTTTATATAGCTAAAGATCATGGCAGGGAAGGAGAGTGTAAGAAGAGATAGGCAGGAGACAGGTTGTTAGACACTTTCATTGCCAGAGGAGTTTGTATTTGGTCCTGTAGGTAACAGGGAGCTACAGAAGTTTATTTAACAGATGGATGTGTGTGGCATGGTCAGATTAAATAGTCTTCAGCCTGATTTTCTCAATGGTGGGACCTGTCCACTGGAGCCCCTGAATGTTGAGTATAGATACTGTGAGAAGAGAAATTTAGTATAAGCCCTGGCTTTGCCATCTGAAGACCTGGGTTTGAAACCAGCACACTCCTATATTTTTAATTAACCTCTCCACAATGCCCAGCATTGATTCAAAGACAGAAGGTAAGGGTTTAAAAAAATAATAAAATAATAAATTAACCTCTCCAAGCCTTAGTTTCCTTACCTAAAAAATGGAAGAGTTGGACCAGATCATCTCTGAGATTCTTTCCTTTTAGCTCTGAGAAATATATTGTAGATTCACTTTTAACTTTGAGATTCTGTGTTCTAGAGTCTAAGGGCCTTTCCAGTGAAAAGAACACTGGCTTTGGAACTGGATGATCTGAATTCAAATCCTGATTCTGTTGCTTACTACCTATGTAAACTTAGGAAAGACATTTAACCTTCCCACACCTAGGTTTATTCACCTATAAAATGAAGGTTTGTTATTCAATCATGTCCGACTCTTTGTGATCCCATTTAGGATTTTCTTGGCAAAGAAAACAAAGTGGTTTTTGTTTCCTTCTCCAGATCATTTTACAGTTGAGAAACTGAGGCAAACAGGGTTAAGTGACCTGCCCAGTCACACAGCTAGTAAATGTCTAAGGCCAGATTTGAATTCTCAGACTCCCGACTTCAGGCCCTGTGCTCCATCCACTGTACCACCTAGCTGCTCCCTAAAATAAGGCTTTGACTAAATATTCTACTAAATCTTTTCCAGCTCCAAATCTGTGAAGTCATGATATCCACTTGGACATGGTAGAATTCAATTCAACATTGAAATAAAGATGAAACTCAGACCAAGTGCTGAGATAGACAGTTTGCTCCCAAGAAAGTCATTTTCAGTTCATCCAAACATCTCCCCTTCCTTGATATCCTGACCACATACATTTCCCCACCAAGAATGATGGTGTCACTCCAGTGTCCTCCTGGGGAAACAACTGTAGAATCCTGTGAGATCACCGTAGTTCTTCTCTCTCTCTCTCTCTCTCTCTCTCTCTCTCTCTCTCTCTCTCTCTCTCTCTCTCTCTCTCTCTCTCTCTCTCTCTCTCTCTCTCTTCTTTCTTATTCTCTTCTCTCCTCTTTCACTATCTATGTTTCTTGCTATTGCCTAAGCAATGCTCTCTTTTCTTCCTTCTCACTTTCTTTTCTCCTTCCTCTCTTGTCTTTCTCTGTCTCTATTTCTCCTCTCTCTCTCTGTCTCTCTCCCTTTTTCTTTCTTATTCTCTTCTCTCCTCTCTGTCCTCTTTCACTGTCTCTGTCTCTTGATATTGCTTGAGCAATACTCTCTCTTTACTTTCTTTTCTATCTCCTCTCTTTCTTGCCTTTCTCTGTCTCTATTTCTCCTCTCTCTCTTCTCTCCTCTTCTCTTTTTCTCTCCTCTCTCTCTCTCTCCTCTTCTCTTTTTCTCTTCTCTCTCTCTCTCTCTCTCTCTCTCTCTCTCTCTCTCTCTCTCTCTCTCTCTCTCTCTCTCTCCTCTCCTCTCCTCTCCTCTCACTCACACACATGTGCAGCCTTAACTACCTAAGGACTTCCTCCTCTCTTCCCTTTGTAGTAGATTCTCTGCTTCCCCTTGGCTTAGCTTCTCTCTTTCTCATCAACTCCTGTCCAAATAGAGCTGGTTTGGCTTCACATGGCCAGTGGCTTCTCCTCCATTAAATGCTAGAGGGAAGGGCAGATTAAGCTGCCCGCCTTTTGGGATCTTTCCAGGAGTCTCTTGAACTTCCTATCTCCCATATTTTCTCAAGGTCATGAGCCCTTAAGGGCCCTTTATTTGTTCTTCTTAGAAACGCACAAAGTTAATGGATTCTTAAGAGATCTCAAAAATGGCAGTGATGAAGGGGACCCTAGTGGTCACCTGTTCTTCATTTTATAGAAAACCAAGGGCCAGAGAAGGGATTTTGGTGACTTAAAGGATCACAGAATTTCTACCTGAAGAAGACTATAAAGAGACTAACTCAAACCTCTTAGTTTAGAGATGAAGCCAGAGAGGTTAGCACCTTGTCCAAGTTCCAAGAACTAAACTCGGAAGCCAAGACTAATCCTCAGGTCTTCTGACTCTCAGCCCATGCCACTTCCTGCCAGATCTTGCTACGTTTCCCTTCTTGGTCATCTTCACACAGAGACTCTCATCAAGGTCATTCTTCTGGACCTCTCAAGAGCGAAGCTCCCTTTTGGGCAAAGCTGTTTCATAGTCTTTGACTTTCCTTTCTTTCTCCAATCAAATTGAAGTTCAAATGAGATAATATGTGCAAACTTTAAAGCACCACATAAATATTAGCCATTGCTATTGTTATTCTTTGTCCAGTGTAGGAGGTCTGCCCCTGTTTTAAGCAAACTAGATATATGACCAAGTCAAAATGTGAAGCAAATATGTTAGTAAAGGAATTGTTTGTGTCATGAAACGACTCAAGCTCCAAATTTCAATTTACAAAATTTCAGCTTTGCTTAGAAGACTATTATCAGACGTGACCTTAGAAATCATCCAGGCAGAGATCTAGAGGTAGAAGGAGCCCCAGAGGTTATCTTCATTTTACAGATGAGAAAACTGAGCCCCAGACTCTCATCCAAAGTCACATAGGCTGTACAGCAAGTGTCTCCGACTCCAGTCTGGTGTTCTTTCCATTGGGCGACCAGGACTCTCAGTGGAGACCCCCTTTGTATGCAGAAACAGTCTCAGAGAAGGGAAGCTCACAAAATACCCAAGAGCACACCTGCTGCATAAACTAAGCCCCGCCTGGGCCTCCACTTCATAGCCTTCATTCTGTCACCCTCACCATCAGCTGCCACAGGGATCCAGTCATGTACACACGGCTCTCCTGAACCCTGAACCCTCACCACCCAGGACCTCTAGGGTCTCCTAATTACTTCCTTCAGCCTCCTTCTCATTATTCTTTCTAGTGAGAGGCTAAGCCACTAGCCCCTCGCTGCCTGGGACAATTCACTGTCCCAGGCATTCTTAAGCTATTGTTCGTTTCAAGTGCTTTCAGAAAGAATCATTAAAAGACATTTTTGTAAGAAACCCAATGAGCTGGTGGCTAGCACACAAGGTGTAAAGCAGGCAGTAACTATGCTAGCTACTATGCCAGCTTCCCTCATCCAGCACCCCAAACTCCCTTTGTCCTCTCTCTCCTGTTTCTGACCTATGGCCTTTTCTCCCTGGCTGGCCAGTACTGGCCACACAGACCTCACTCTGGCCTTCTCCCATGTATCCTATTGATCCTCCCTCTAGATCTTTTCAAAGCTGAAGCCTAAAGGCTTCACCAGACTGCATCTGGCCATCCATCCATGGTGGCCTCCTTCCCCATCCCCAAACTAGGAAATCTTTTGCTTGAAAAGACAGATCCTGTGCCTATGGGGAGGCTTGGTTGGTTGTCAAAAACTGAAATCTATCCCCCCAAATCTCCAATCCAATCTATAAGCTTTCACCAATTATGGCAAGTCTAAAAATACCTACTATGTGTCCAACCATGTTCTAGTCACTGTGGGAGAGATAGGAAGACAGACTGGTCCCTTGGGGACTTCTGAGTCTGGTTGGGGAGGCCAGAACCATACACACTGAGCAATTAGAAAACAATTCAATTCAATTTGATTCAATTAGGCTCATATTATATATAATAAATTGGTAAATTGAGTGGTTTTTCACATACAAGGCTGAAATTTGTTTCCCCGTAACTTTCAATTTAATTTAATAAGCATTTTTGAACACCTCCTATGTGCCTGCCACTGTTATGAAGTAGGGATAAAAAGACCAAAAGGATCCATTCCCACCTTCATGGAGCACTCTGTCCCACCTCAGTTACTTCTAGTTATGCCATCTGGGGAGAAATAAAAGCAAGCTGACCCCCTCTCTCAAGGGACAGCCCTTTAAATACTGGGCACCCCAAAAGTCTCAGTGCCATTCTAAGCATGGTATAACAGAGCTCTGCTTAAAACGGCTCCAAGACTTTGAGGACACCTTGTTCCTGAAGACAGATATCAGGCCTTCCCCTATGGCTTTTCTTCTGCAGGGAAAAAAAAGAACTTATTCCATTCTTCATACCATCCTTCCATTGCATGATTTTGCATTTCCCTCCACATCCTCATAGATACTCCCCAATTTATGTCCTTTCAAAAGAAATGGAGTGAAATTAATCACAGGACACTATGTTTTACTTACATGTGGTTTGACCATGTTGAGGCCAAAGGACAGACATACTTCTTCTGGACACTAGAGCTCTCTCTTAAAGCAACTGTACATCGAATTAGTTCTTCTGACCACCACATCTTCTATCAAGTTTGAAGAAACTTAAACACCACCTCCTGAATATTTTACATGAACTACTGTCTAACCATGCCCCCCCATCCCATATTTATGTGGCTGATTTTTCTTAGTCCAAATATAAGTTATCCCAATTTGATTTCATCTTCTTAGATTTAACCATTGTCCTAGACGATTGGGATCTAGTTTTAAACTTCATTCAACTTTTCAATGTAAAGAAGCAATATGGTGGCACAGAAAAATTTCCAGGCTTAGAATCAGAAGGACTGGGCTCTCTACCCTCATTGCCCACCCCTTTCCTATATGAAGTCACAAAACTGGCCTCCTCATTGCTCCTTGATCTACTTTTCCCCAGTAATTCCAGCTCTGATGCCTGGACTCAGATCACTCTCCTCTATGAGAAAGCTCTCCTTCAGTGAGAGGGAAGTTTATAGATATATAATGGGGCAGATATCATCAACCAAGCTCAATGTGTTGATTGCTTTTGCTTCTTTATATTTTTTTTGTCACAGTGGAGAATTATATCAAGATAGGAGTGAGTGTGATAAAGGGAAAGGAGTCATTTGGAAAGTTAAAAAGATCCCAATTTGGGGGGGAATAAAGCTTTCTATCCCTTCTCTCCCAAAGAAATAAGACCATGGAATGACAAACCCAAATCCTACTTCTACCACTTCCTAACTGTAGCACATTGGGCAAGACTATCTGATTCTCCAAGGCTTTGCTTCCTCAGCTGAAAATTGAAGGCTTCAGAGTAGAGGTCCTGTAAAGTACCAGCTCTAAATACTATGATTCTCTCCTCCCTCATGCCTTCAAGGCCCACTTCCTCCAGGAAATCTTCCTTGACCAACCCAACCCGACTAAATCCATGTTCTCTCTCGCCTATGAGTTCTCCAGCTCTGTGTTTCCCTTATCTGGACTTAGCCCACAAAGCCTAGTGTTGTGAGTCAAATTTCCATGTGTATAAGCATTTTCTCCCCAACTGAACTGAAAGCTCCCTGAGGACAGGGAGCTGTCCTTCCCCTTATCCTATTTCTCCCATAGAACATGAGGCACTCAGGTACTACTGTTGAATCTGCTGAAAGCAAGAGTGAGAGGAGAGATTCTAAAAATGTCCACATAGAATCTTAGGACAATTAAGCTTTCAAAGTTTGGGAAGGGAAAGAAGCATACTCATCAACCCTTCTGAGGATGGTGGAACCTAGACATTGAAACCTAAGTGCTGATCGCCTGGATGATGGGTATAGCCCAACTACACCCTGTCTATAAGTTGCCCAAACCTACAAGCCCAGTGGAATAAACAAGACTGGACCCTGAATAGAAATGGAACACAGAAAGTTCAGAATTTAAATTCATCTTTGGTTACAAGAACTAAGGGGGAATAAAAGGCAGAAAGATAGCCTATGAATTGTTTTCTTTGGAAAAAGATAAGGGTTGAGCTAAGTGGCTCAGTGGATTGAACGCCAGGCCTAGAGATGGGAGGTCCTGGGTTCAAATCTGGACTCAGACACTTCCTAATTGTTTGACCCTAGAAAAGTCACTTACCCCCAGTTGCCTAATCCTTACTGCTCTTCTGCCTTAGAACCACTAAGTATTGATTCTAAGATAGAATGTAAGGGTTTAAAAAAGAAAAGAAGAAATTAAGCAGTGCGACCATATTGCTTCCGTTGCAGAAAGGCAGCAGTAAGATGGTGTAGGATACAATAGGACTTCATTTTCTGTGAATTCAACACTTGTGAATTCAGATATATGTAACTGACAATTGAAAAAATAAAGGCAGAAAAATACATGAAATAATTTTTAATTACATGCTAAATCTGTGCCATTTTCCCAAGGCATACAATCTTGCAGCAGTTTGCTCGATCACTCTTGTTCTTGCTCCAAGAAGTCCTTAACATTGTCTTGCACCAAACCTTAGCTCCTACATTAGTCTTTGACCAGAGTTCTCCCTTATAACATGTCATGTCTGCATCAGAGCAGGGCTTCTCTTTGTTTCATTAATGCTATTTAGTTAGCAATAAGAGCCCCAAAGTCTAAGAATAGTGATGCCGGTAGCTCTGAAAAGCCTTAAAAAAATCATAAAGTACCTGGGTGTGTTCGTATAAGAAGTACTTATTCAGTAATGGGGTTTGCTATATTATGGGCAATTTTGAACTAATGCAAAGGATCTTGGAACAGAATGGTTGCAGAAAATGAGGTATTACTGTATATTGTTTTCACTAGAGAAATAAGGTAGTAGAGTGTCTGTGTATTCCTCGCCTGAAGAAACACAACAGCTGGGCTGGTTATGTATTGTTTCCATTGGAGGATATAAGCTCCTTCAAGGCAGGTTGACTTGGGTAGCAAAGTACTCTCCCCATCCCACCCCCCACTGATATTGATGGACTGGATCCCCATCACATAGCTGCTCTTTATCTCCATCTTAGTTCTGGAGCTAACCTAGAGAGGTTAAGTGGATAGTGTCTCTTCTAAAACCATAGCAAATGAGCCCCTACCAGTGTGCTTCCCCAATGATTAGCAGATGATATTAATTATTCAGCTAGAATGAATCATCTTTTAGAAAATGGTATCTACCAAGGGCCTAATAAAAATAGTTGATACAAAATACCCATCTTCTATTCTCATAGTGGACTCATAGAGTCCAGAGGATGATAGTTCAAGTTTAAAGCATGTGAGGTGGAGGAACTGATGGAAGTCCTTTTCTTCCCTTCAGGAGGTTCTCATGAATTTCATCCCAAGTATGGTATGGCTTCTCAGCTGGCCTCCTGGTAGAGTCTTCAAGTTCCCTTTCCTCAATGAGTCTAATTTGTCCTAAGATCCCAAGGCAGACTCCAGATCGGGCATTTCTGGGATGCTACTAGGGCTACGATGCTGATGGCATTGAAGTTTGGGCAAGAGGGAGAGAAGAGGAAAAGAGGCCAAGGTGTTCTGTCCCCAAAGGAATTGTTCTTTAAGGACTAGGGTCAAGGTTTCCAAAGCACGTTATTGATTTTATGTGAGCCCCACAGGGTATGACCAAATCCCTCAACTAATCTGAACAGATTTCCTGTCAAACTGGTTGAAACACTTTTGATTGGTTCAATGGAAATGTGCAGGCTTGTTCACACCTAGTTCACACCTATGATTGATTCATCAGAGGTGTGCTCTCACATGATAAAGGTATCAGAGCTAAGTGGGGTAAAGTGAATGACTCAGTTGTCCCCACCTCCACCCTTGAACTTGTATTCCCAGGAAGCAAGAAGGTAAATGCAATTGAATTGAACCGGGGTATACAGGGAGGGAAGCAGGTTGGTTGGTATTTTGTTTTCATGGGAGAAATAAGTCAACAGAGTGGTCTGTGTATCATTTTTATCAGAAAAATGGGACAGAGGGATGGTTTATTCATCAGCTCCTCAGCTGGAGAAATAAGGCAGCAGAGTGGTTTATACCTGGACCCAGTGCTGCCTCTAATCCTAACTAAAATATAATGGGCAGAAGCTAGCTCCAAAAAGAGTAGCTCTCCATTCTCTCTCTCTCTCTCTCTCTCTCTCTCTCTCTCTCTCTCTCTCTCTCTCTCTCTCTCTCTCTCTCTCTCTCTCTCTCTCTCTCTCTCTGTCTCTCTCTGTCTCTCTCTCTCTCTGTCTGTCTGTCTCTGTCTCTCTCCGTCTCTCTCTCTCTGTCTCTCTCTCTCTGTCTCTGTCTCTCTCTGTCTCTCTCTGTCTCTCTGTCTCTGTCTCTCTCTGTCTCTCTCTCTGTCTCTCTCTCTGTCTCTGTCTCTGTCTCTGTCTGTCTCTGTCTCTCAATCTCTCTCTCCCTCTCTCTCCTCTACTTTCTTTTCTTTTCTCTCTGTCTCTGTCTCATACATAAGCACTTTCCATCTCCTCCAGCTCTTTGAAAAGGCCACACCAGAGTCACCCCCATTGCACAGATGGGAAACTGAGGTATAGAACAGGGAAAGGGCGATTTGGGGGTGGAGAGACGCCCATGGCCACATCGTGCGTCAGTCCTGGCACTGGGAATAGCAGCTCCCCACACACCCCTCCTCTCCTTGAAAGCCAGGCTGGGCAGCCCAGGGTTTCTGGCTGAGTGGAGTTACGCAGAACCCATGTCTATTCCTGTCTTGGGTGGTGGGAGGAGTGGGGGGAGGGGAGTCTTGAGAGCAAACTCACAAACAGCACTATGGGGCCTCACGTCTTGGCACGAGAGTAGAGGTGCCAAGGGAAACTGGAAGGGCTGAGAAATTAATGCCTTTGAGTTTGGAGCAAATGAACAGCATCCGTAGCTTGCCAGGTATTCTGATGAAGGCCAGGCACCATAGCTAGAGACCCTGGTCAGTAGTGTGAAGCTGGGCAAGCTGGAGGGGAAGTGGTCTTCCATTCTTAAGGAAAGGGATGTATATATATTTGTGTGTGTGTGTGTGTATGTGTGTGTGTGTGTGTGTGTGTGTGTGTGTGTGTGTGTGTGTGTGTAGAGGGTTTATCCCTCCTAGACTTCATTCACTTTGGACAACCCATTTCATCACCCCTGCTTTCTGCCTTACCCCATCCCCCCACAGATTATAGAGGGGCAATTAGAAAAATAAATTTTTGCTAATTATGTGACTTATGGATGTTATTTCACTTACGTGAGCCTCAGTTTCTTTCTCTGTAAAATGGCACAATAGCTACCTCTACTCTGCGTCCCTCAGAAAGCTGCTATGAATGAACAAGGGAGCAGGATATTAGTCGCTAAAGTATTGTCTAGAACCCAACTTCTAGTCCTGATTCTGCGACTTAGTCTCTTTGTGCCTCAGTTTCCTCATTAACAAAATGTGGAATAATAACTGCTACACTGCTTATCTCACAGGGCAATTGAGAGAAAAGTTTCGTGAATCTGCAAACACCCATGGAATGTAAGGTGCTATTATTTATGTTTATAAAAGATGCAAAAGTGCTTTAAAAAAGAAGAAAATCCCATTTCTGCAGATGCCCTCTTATTAAAAACAGGCTCAGCTCTTGGGTGAGGGGGAAGCTGTCCCTTGAGAAGACCAGAGTACAGTGTTAATAGATTCCAGCTGTTCCATCAGCCCAGATGTTGTTTGCATATCTGGTTTCAAGGAAATAAAGCACATCTTGCACCTTTCCCAGAAAGTAGGGAAGAAGGGAAAGGATGGGGCAAGATAGGAGATGTCCTTGCTTTAAGACAAAGAAGAAAGGAGGAAGCAGTAGGTCATAGGATTTCAAAATGGGAGAGGCCTTAGAGGTCTTCTATTCCAACCCTCTCATTTTACAAAGGTGGAAGCAGGCCCAGAAATGGTCAGTGACTTGACCAAGGTCACACAGTAAGGAGCATGGCAGGGCTTCAAACTCAGACCTTGAGACTTTATCATTCCACCTGCTAGTCAAGGGATAGGTTCTAGGAGAGCTGATTGCTCATGCTGCCTAGGAGTTTAGGCTAAAGGTGGAATGGCAGCCCAAAGACACCCCACCACCACCAGGGATGGACTTAGGAGAGACTGTTCTCTCTGACCTAGTTACCAAGTTTTTTATGTGATTATCCATTGGGAAGCCTAGCCTAGGACCAAAGGAAAATGGAGTAAGACCCCTGCCTTGAGGAGATTTCCACCACCAAGAGATATTCCAAATAGTGACAGCCAGGGTGATTTTCAGGAAAATCCTTCCAAGAACTTGATAATGGTGTGGGCTGGATCATTTTCTGGTGGAGTGATCTTTGAGGTCAGGCCTCCCTATTGGACACATCTTCTGCTGGCCAGTGTGGGTTTGATAATGACCTCTTCTGGGTGCTGCATCTACTCCCACTTGGCCCTTAGCCTGGAGGCAGCCTGGTGTCCTCTAAGGGCTGAGTTTGCCGTTAGAGCAGGGCTTCCCACAAGGTGTATTGGAAGTGCAGCTTTCTTACTTAACTCTGGGACTGGGCAAATCTGCTCCCCCCTCTGAGCATCATTTACCTCCACTTTAAAAGGAAGGAGGGAGGGAGAGCGGGAGGGAGGGAGGGGTTTAAGTTCTCCTCTGTTTCAAGAAGTCTACAGTCCCGGCCTTCTTCGAAAGTCTGGGCCCCAATTTCTTAAGATGAAAGGAGGGAGATGGATTAGGGGAGCCATCTCTGTGAATCCAGGATCTCCCCACCCCAATTTGCCAGTTTTTCTAGGCTCAGTGAGTCCCTCTGCTGGCCTCCAGGTAGAACCGGGAGAGTCTGCAGCCCACCAAAGAGGCTCCGCACTGCCCTCCTCAGGGCTTTGGAGACACCAGGGTCAGGCAAGCTCCCCACTCTAGGGTTTGAAGGCATGCCATTAGCAGGAAGCTGAAGGGTGCCCTCTAGCTTGAGCACTGCCTGGGTACTCCCAGGGCCCTCCATTCGGGATTTCTCAATCCCAGGCTCCCTCTGTCCTTCCCTTACAAATGTTCTCTTTACTACTGGTTTCCTGAGGAGAAAGGGAAGGCACGGAATCTGGAGGACAGGGTTGGGGAGAGAGAGAAAAGTTTCTCAAGGAGACCCTTGGTCTCAGTTTCCCCAAATATAAAATGAGGACTAGATGACTAATCCAGCACCGTGTAGGCGTTGAAGAGGTCCCTCCATGGAGGGTTGGGGGGGGGGGCATGGAGAACAAAAGATTCTGTATAGCAGGGCCATTAGGAGTCTGAGACCTGCCCTCCTTTGCTCGTAGCCTCCCTGCCCTCATCACCACTAGGAGAAATGCCTCCCAACCACTCCAGCTAACACACACACCCAGAAACTCTCATAGACACTCATTTGGACAAAAACAGGCAAAGGGAACCGTCCACTGAGGCCCCGATAACCCTGGGGCTGGGGGACAGTTCCCAGAATGACCTGGACGGGTTGGGCGCTTTGCCATGATCTGAGCAAGGCCTCTGAGAGGTGTCCGGCCGGCAATTTGACCCACTCTGGTTATTAGAAGCCTCAGAGAGCCCCATTCTGAGGCCTGCTTTTTTACCCAACCTTCCCCATTGTAACCCAATCCTTAGGATTTAGAAGAATCGAGGAAATGGCTAACTGCACTCTCCTATCCTCGGGGAGGAATTAACAGCGTTCATAAGCAAGGAATTATGAGGGTACCCTGATGTGGTGGAAAGAACATTGGAACTGGAGTCCGAGGCCCTGGGTTCTAATCTTAGCTCTGAGACTGATTGTAGAAACAAGTCCCTTTTCTTAGTTTCTCCAACAGTAAAGTCATCGACGTGGAGCAGATAATCCCTAATTAGTCTTTCAACTGGGAATCCTCGGATCCCGGGATCCAATCCCTCCGACATTTCTAGCCTGGTGGAGTGGGGGGAGGGACAATGGGGGGGGGGGACTGGAGCCGTCTCGCCCCCACCCACCCTCCGGAGAAGCATACCTAGGCCAAGAGGTGGGGGGAGGTGCTCAGTGATCCTCTCCTCTCCCCCCACCCTCCCCGTAGCTTCGCAGCCGCGCCCCCCTCCCCCGCCCAGCCCCCTCCCTCTCCCTTTTTTCCTCCCCCCGATCTCCACCGGAGTCCTCGCTGGCTGGCTGAGCCGCGACAGAGCGCGGACTGCTGGAGCTCCGGCGAGCAGCGGCGGCGACAGCAGCGGCGGGGAGCTAAGCTGCAGCTGCAGCCAGAGCCCGAGGCAGAGTCTGATCCGGAACGGGAGCCGGAGCCGGAGCCGGAGCCGGAGGCAGGGCGGGAGCCGCAGCCGCAGCTAGAGCTCCGGACGCTCCCTCCCCGAGGGCCCCTCCCGGGGCGCTCCGTCGGGCCGCTGGGGCCGGCTTCGGGCCGGGCAGGATGCGTTCCCGCTGCCCGCCGGCGGCCTCCCCAGCCCGCCTCTGGATCGGGATCGGGATCGGGATCGGGATCGGCAGAGCGCGCGGCCTCGGGAGCGCCCAGCGGGAGCAGGAGCAAGAGCAGGAGCTGCGGCCAGCGCCCGAGCAGGAGCCAGAACCCGAGCGGGGGCGACGTCGGCGGTTGCAGAAGCAGGGGCGGCCCCGCAGAGCTCGCTGAAGTCGGAGCCGCCGCCCCGGGGCCCGGGGCCCGTTCTGAACCCGAGCCCCCAGAGCCCAAACCCGAGCCCCGGGATCCTCCAGAGCCCGACCCGCGGAGTCCCCGGAGCACGAACCCGAGCCCGAGCTCCAGGGCGCGGCTGAAGCGGCAGCCCGACCTGGGCGCACAGGAGCCGCTGACTACCCCGGGGGCACGGCCCCGAGCGGGCTCCGCTTCTTGCTGGCCGCAGGCGGCCCTGCTGAGGGCGGACTCCCGGGAAGAGGCGGCGGCGGAGAAGGAGGAGGAGGAGGAGGCGAAGAAGGAGGAGGAGGAGGCGAAAGAGGAGGAGGAGGAGGAGGAGGAGGGGGCTGGGGCTGGGGGGAGACATGCGATTGGTGACCGAGGCGGGCGGACGGACGGCGAGCAAGAGATGCAGGTGAGCAGTGGTCGGCCACGGGTTCCAGCCCAGCCCCGGGATGGAGGACGGGCGGGCGCCTAGTGAGAGAACGAGCGAGCGATCGAGCGATCTAGCGAGAGGAGAGAAGGAACAGTGCAGGGAGCTCCGGAGGGGATGGCCCTCCTTGAGGGCAGCCTGCAAGCAAGGCGGGCACTGCCCGGGAGGAACAGGGCACTGCCCTCCTCCCCACCACGGACCTTTGCCAAGGCCCGAAGCTGCCATTCCCTTCACCCACCCACTCCCTCCTCCAAATACCCCAAACTAGGTTGGCAGCGCCCCCATCCTGGTCCCCCAGAGCTTGCTTGGTGAAGCTGGGCAGAGCAGGGCTGCTCCCCAAACGCCTTCCCCTTCTTCCTCTCCTCCCCACAAGGTGGACTGCACTCCTATTCCTCACGGGGGGGGGGGGTCGGGGGTGGCTCGGGGGTGGCTCGCCTGGCTTCCCTCCCTCTCTGGCCGGCTGCTGGGAGTTTGTAAGGGGGTACGGGCTAAGAGGAGGGCATTGGATTGGATCCCCGGGTGGATTGGAAAGGGAATGGTGCCTGTGCACAGGATGATGGAGGCACTGTCCCTGGTGGGCTAGAGGCTGCTTTTGCTAAATGGGGTGGGGATTGGCAGTGCCTTCACGCAAAAGACCTCTCAGCTGGGGGGCGGGGGGGACACTAGCCAGCAGGAGATAGCGGAGGAACCGAAAGGAGCTAGGGGCCCTGGGGCTCTCTGGAAAATTCAGTCCTGTCCTGCCCTCCTTTCCCTCCAATCCGCTCCTTCCCACACCCTCCAAAAATATTTTTTTTCTTCCCAAATCACAGTAAGGGTCTTAGAGCGAGGAGCCAGGAGGCTTCTCTCTCCCTTTCCAGCCTTAGCCGCTGAAATTGGGATTCTACACTGTGCAGTATTCCGTGTCACCCGAATTTCTAATCTCATGTCTATCTTCAGCCTACTCCCCTCTAAGGTACCTCCCTCCCCCAAAGAGGCTCCTCTTTTCGGCTCTGAAGTTGTTTCCCATCCCTCCCCCATCATTAAACCAACCCCTTCTTCCCCTCCTGCAGCCTTGGCCCTCCCTGTCCCCCTCTGGGAGAGCTGACCACAGGCACAGAGCTTGGGGGGGGGGGGGGCGGAGATCAGATCACTTCCTTCCTCCCCACATAGGTTTCCAGAGCCAGCAGCCTTCACTCCACCCACCCACCCATTCCGGAGGCAAAGCTCCCTTCCCTTCCCCGGTTCCTCTGCCTATTAGTTAGCCTGTGCTGAGAGCCAGTGGTGTGTACTAGGCACACAATCAGAGGCGGAATTAAACGAAGTGTCTACCTTAATGGTCCTCTCTCCCCCTAGCCTAAAGGGCTGCCTCCTCCTCCCGCAGCATCCTCTTGGGAAGAGAAGACTCTGCCCTACCCAGGTACTCCCTTCTACCCTGGACCCTTCCAAGCTCCTGTTTTCTGGACCCCACCCCCTGCCTGATCCAATCTGGAAGTTTGAGAGAAATGTCTGAGAATTAAGGGGTGGGTAGGAGAAGAGGAAGACGGGAGAGAGGAAATGAAGCAGGGATTGAGGAAAGGCTGGGTGAAGGCAGACGTTGAAAAGAAAAGAGTGTGAAGACATGGGGGCCCCTGGGGGCCCCCAGTCCCTATTAGGGGGATAAGGAATTGCTCTCCCGGTAGCTTTTGTCCTTTTAGCGATTTCTCCTTGTCCCAACATCTTTTCTCTGCCCCAGTTTCCATCCTGAGGCAGAAGCATTTGGGGGTGAATGAGACATCTACCTATCAATACCCTCTTTCCCCTTTCCCTTTGGAGCCTGGTATCTGTTCCTTTATTTTTGATGGCTCCATTCCCCCTTCCCCGATATATGTCTTGCCTGAGGTAAGCACCAGAGCTACCTTCTTCCATCATTCTATACCCCCAACAAGCACGATTGATTCTGGAGCCAGACAGAACAGATGGAGTGACTGACCAGGGGCTCCCAAAATCCCAACTTCAACAGTGGGGAAAGTTAGGGAGATAGGAGCAAGGGATCCAAGTCTGGACCAGAGTGAAGAATCAGGGCAGTCCCAACCCTGGTCTCTGGGGACTTGAGGCTGCGGGATTCTTCTCATTGTTCTCCCCAGTCCCTCAGTCCACCACTGGGGGAGGGAGGGAGCCTTCTCTGCCATGACCAGGAGGTGCCTCTCCCTTGCCAGTTCTCTTTCCTTTCCTAGTTCCTCTTTCCCCGTCCAGTCTTTTTAGTCTAATCTCTTTCTATCAGAGGCAGGGGAAGAAGTGTCTTGGGTTTTGAGGAGCTGTGGGTTCCCTGAATTCCCCTTTCCCATCTCCCAGAAGCCAAAATGAGGTGGTGAGGAGCTGAACTCAAACCTTCTGAACCTAAATAGGAGGTAGGAAAGAGGACAGGGGTACCTTGGGGCTGTCCAGCCCCAGCCACAACCACAGCCTCCCTGCCACTGGAGACAAAAGACATCATTTCCAGCAAGCTCCTTGTCCTGGGCAGTCTGGGTTGCCTAATTTGTCCCATGCCTCAGAATGTATCCAGAGCAATTCTGCCTGGAGCCCCAGCTCATTAGGGCCATGAGCCTACCCTTCAACTCTGGTAACCAGTTACCAACCCCAACCCCTATCACATCCTTGTTTTTCCTAGGATCCCTGCATGACCCTTTCACCATGATAGTGGAGAACTCCTGGAGAATATAGTGGAATGGTTGTCTGCCTGGATCTTGAGGGCATTTCATTAGGACTGGGGTACAGTGGAGGCAGCATTGAAGCTGTGGCTCCCCCCAGATTCCTCAAGGGCAGGGAGTAGGATGGAGGAGTTAGACTTTCCTTGGCTGGTTTTGTCCTTGCTGCCTGGGGAAAGGGGTGCATATGTGCATGTGTATGGAAGGAGGGTGAAGCTGGATGCAACCAAGCATTCAGAGATGTGTGTTTGCTCCTGACACCTCCTAAGGATGGTCAAGTAGGGGCCAACAGGCTGGCCCCATCCTCTGCCAGTGCTAGGAGATGCTAGACCCATATTCCTTGCTGCCAGCTAGGGACAGAGAGAATTGTAGGACTCTTTCAAGCCAGTAAGAGTATGGGCATAAGGCAGTGATGGAGCTTGTTTAGTTCCTGCCTGGAGAAGGTAGGAAGGGTTTCTGGGCTAAGAGGGCACACACACACAACCACCTCCCAAAAGCCTGTCTACACACACACACACACACACACACACACACACACACACACACACCAGCAGAACTGAACAAAGACTGGGTTGGGCACCCCCAGCTCAGAGTGCTCCTTGGCTCACATGGAATTATGTCCAAGGACCAAGGAAATGGGAGTCACTTCTGGGCAAGCCCAGATCTAGGATTTTTTTTTAGAGCTTGTCTCTAGAAGAGTCCAGTCTTCAAGAGGAATAATAAACCTCGCCGTCTCTGTGAGAACTACTGAGGAAACCTTGAGGCTAAGCCCAATGCTGGGCCCCCTGCTCAGGGAGGGCATCTCTCTGACCCCCTTCTTAAGGACAGGGGTGAAGACAAGGACAGTAATGGATGCTCCCTCTTGGCCACCCTGACTTCTCTCTTTTCTCCTCCTCTCCCTGGCCCCATAGTTTCATCCCCAAACACAGCCCTCCTGGCAAAGGGGCAATTCTCTCCACTTCCCTACAGCCAGAAATGCCACGAACCTCTATTTTCTCCATCCCAAGCAACCCCTCTCTCCAATCCCTCGCACCTGTAAGCATGTCAGCTGCATCTAATCTCCTACTGCCCTCTAGGGGCCTTCCTGGATAGTTGATGATTATGGGGGAAGGAAATGAGGCAGTGGGATGGCCTCTGTACTTTCAAGAGAGAAATGGGCTGCAAGATGGTTTGCCTGCTGTTTCTAATGGAGGATTTTGGTGTTGGTGTGTTTTCAGCAGATAATTGAGGAAGAGGGATGGTCTGTTTTGTTTCCATTGGAGAAATTAGGCAGTGGGAGTGGCCAGAGCATCTTCAGCAGATAAATAGGGAAATGGGATGGTTATCTCTTATGTTTCTCTTGGAGTAATGAGGCAGTGAGATGGTCTGTGTGTTTTTAGCAGAGAACTGAAGAAGTGCTATGATCAGCATTTTCAGGAAAGAAAGAGTAATGATGATTATAATAAATATTCATATTTATACAGTGTTCCAAAGTTTGCTGAGTGCTTTCCCACAGTCATTGTTTGGGAAAAAAAATGACAAGAATCGCTGTGCCCATTTTAGAGCTAAAGATACTGAGGTTCAGACATAGATGGGAAGTAATACAGCTACTAAGTTTTGGGTACAGAATTTAAGATCAGACCCTGTGGCAGAATCTAGCAATGGGATGATCTGAACTGCTTCCATTTTGCAGGAGTCTGAAGCAATAGGATGGTTTGTATTCCTTCCATTGGTGGGCTGAGGTAGTAGGATGGTCTGTTGAAGCCCAAGACAACGGGTGTCATGGCCTTTAGAAAGAAAAGAGCTCCCTTGAAGTAAGGAGGAAAAAATAAGGTAGGAGGATGATTCTGTCCCCTTCTCTCCTCCCAAGAGGAGTGGGATGGCACTTTCTTCTCCTTACCCCACCAGGTGGTCCTGGAAAAATCTTTTTTTTTTCTCACTGTGTATCAGTTTCTTTATCTCTAAAATAAGATCTTTGTTCTCTCTGGAAACTTACGTTCTATCCCTGGAATGTTCTGGGTTTTATCTCACCCAGTTCCAGACCTCCACATGCCTTCCCCCACCTCCTCTCTGTCATCTTTCCTCATTAGAAGGTGGGCTGCTTGAAGTCAGGGGTTTTCTTCTTCTATTGACTTTGTATCCCCCAAATTAGCTCAGTGCATGGCACATAGGAACCTCTTAATAGATGCTTCTCCCCACCCCCAAGAGATAGCCTTCTTTTTTATTTTAATTTTTAAAAAACCTGACCTTCTGTCTTAGAATCAATATTCTATATTGGTTACAAGGAAGAAGGATAGACAATGGGGGTTAAGTGACTTGCCCAGGGTCACAAAGCTGGGAAGTATCTGAGGCTAGATTCAAACCTAGGATCTCTTGTTTCTAGGCCTGGTTCTCAATCCACTGAGCAACCAAAGGAAGAGCCTTCTAAATGAAACAACCTAGAAGAATTCCCTCTTGCCAACCAAATCAAGTCTCAACCTCTCAGCCCGACCTTGGGGGCCCTCCAAAATCTAGCCCCATACCCTTTATCCAACACGGGCCCTCTTCTGGAGGCAGGCCCATCTCACCTCTTTCCCAGGCTTATTCTCACCCCCATTCCTCACCCCACCCCCTTACATACACCCCTAGTCACACATTTAGTCATAGAGCCTCTCTGACATGGAATGCCCCTCTCCTCCTCCCTTCTTGCTCTCCCTCCCAATCAAATCCTCTCTATCTATCCTTCAAAGTCCAGCTCCCATTCCAGCCCCTCTGAGAAGTCTTCCCTGATGAGTCTTAGACCTCTCTATCTCCTCAGACTTCATAAATACTGCAAGCCAGGGCTGTACCTGCCCTCCAGGGAAATTAGGTTTGCTGGAGTTTTGTCTTCTATCTTCAGCTGTGCATCCATTGGGGTTGGGAATTCCTTCCACCAATGAATATGGACAACTATAACTTAGGCCTTGGAGAGCTTCCTTAAAGGCATGGAAAGGCCCATCAGAGTGGTGCATCTGTAGTCACATTGTTAGAAGCTAGATTTGAACTGGGGGCATCCCACCATTTTCTATAGGCTACTGCTGTATTGTCTTTCTCTGTGATGACTGTAAATATTGGATGTATGATGTGTCCGTTGCTCCCCATGATGGCTCCATCCCTCCCCCCTCCTAGACAACAAACTTCCTGGAAGCCCAAACAGTGTTTTCTCTTTCTGCTTCCCCAACAGCCTCCATCACAAAGCACAGGCTGCAACTTTTGCTGCTCAGTCATATCTTTGTGACTTCATTTGGGGTTTTCTGGACAAAGATTTTGTCAAGAGGTTTGCCATTTCCTTCTCCACCCCGTTTTATACATGAAGAAACTGAGGCAAACAGGGTTAAATGACTTACCCAGGATCAAACAGCTAATACTTGTCTGAGACCAGATTTGAACTAAAAAGACAAAACCTGCTGACTACCTTCCTAGAGTTCTGTGCACTATAATGCCACTTAACTGCCCTCTTTAGTCATTACTCCTTATTTACTGATACAGTAGCTTCTGTTCATAAATTTAGGAGAATTCTAACTTAAAGGGACCTTTGAAGTCATATGCATATAACCTCCCTCGTTTTATAGTAGAATGGAAGCTTCGTAAGGGCAGGAACTATCTCATTTTTTAAAAACTTGCACCCCTAGTGCTAAGCACAGTACCAGGCACATAGTAGGCATGCCTTCATTATGTGCCTGAATTGAGGCTTGTCAATTGGTTGGATTATTGAGAAGGAAACAGATACCCAAAGAAAAATTACATGACTTACTCAACACAAGAGAGAGATTCTAACCCAGACCCTCCAACCTCAAAGCTAATCTTTTTTTTTTTAATAACCCCATTCAAACTAGTCAGAGTTTATTGAGCTCCTTGAAAGTAAGGCTCAGTCCACTAGAACATCCAGGCGAGTCCATAAAATCAGACGGTGTTTCCTCCATCCCACGGTGGCCATCTTTTAACATGTTGGACTCTCCTTCTTAGGACAAGAGCCCCTAAGTAGTCTCCCTTGTCCCTTCTTATGACACAGACTTCCTCAGAGCTCATGGGGAAAATGACAAAGCTCTTCCTAAGCTACCAATAAAACAGAGGATGCTGGTTAAATACTATAATTCCAGTCCAGGCAGCACACCTTTATTATGCACCAGGAGCTGTTCCAAGTGCTGGAGATAAAAAAAAAAAAAAGCAGAAAGGAATCATCCCTGTCTTCATGGAGCTTATAAATTTCTGTTTAAATATTCTGGTTAAAAATTCACTCTAATACCCAAGGGCAAGGGCTAGGCAGTTGGGGTTAAATGACTTGGCCAGGGTCACACTTTCTGAGGCCACATTTGAATCCAGGTCCTCCTGTCTTGAGTCTTAAGGCTCTATTATATACATATATGTGTGTATATATGTATATATATAAGCAACCAAATGGGATTAATACATAAGGAATAAATTTGATTATATTAAATTAAAAAGGTTTTGTTAAAAATAAATTAAACAAAAATAAATAAAGGTTTTTGTGCAAACAAACCCAGTGCAACCAAAATTAGAAGGGAAGCAACAAATATTTATAACAAAACTCTATCCACCATGCTGCCTAGTTACCCCAAACTTATGTATTTCTCTTGTCCGTATTTTGGGGGGAAAGGAGCAAAATATTAATCAAGCATTTGTTAAGCATCTGTGTATGTTCCAGGAGCTGTGGTAGATGCTAGAAATAACAGACAAAAATGAAACCACCCCTGCCTTCAAGGAGCTTGCATTCTATCAATATCTAATATTTTATCTAATCTTATGTCTAACATCTAAATCTAATATCTAATAAATCTAATAATAATTCCCAATTAATAATATTCCTAATTTCTATATCTATGGGTCAATCAACCAGCTTTCTTTAAGTGTCTCAGTACGCCCCAGGAGCTGTGGTAGGTGCTGAAAATAGGCATCTAGGTAGAACAATGGATAGAGTGCTGGATCTGGAGTCAGGAAGACTTGAGTTCAAATTCAGCTTCAGATACTCACTAGCTGTGTGACCCTGGGAAAGTCACTTAACCTCGACTACATAATAAAAATTCATATTGATATAGTACTTTCAAGTTTCTAGGGCACTTTTCCCAATAATAGCTCACCTACCTTGTAGATTATATATATATTTTACAGATAATATTTATAAAGCATTTAGCACACATCCTGGCACATAGTAGGCATTTCATGCTTCTTTTCCTCCCCTGGCCTTGAAGGATTCAGGAAGTACAGAGTAATTTCCACAACTTCAGAATCTTGAAAGGCATTTCTTTTCTCCCAGATTTTATTGAACTTGGTCTCGGTGTTATCTGTACCTGGCAACTTACTTGGGCAAGGAGTCACCAGCCCAGCCCAGGCTTCTCTGCGGCCAGCTCACTGCTGAGGCCAAGTGCAGGTGTAGACAAAGGGGCACTGATGCTACTGAGGAGTAAACCAAAGGGGGAGGAGAACACCTGAATACTAATAGCAATAAAGTCTTCACTCAGAGACAACAAACGGATTCATCTCACGCATAGGTCTAAGGAGAAAGGATTAGACAATCACAGTGTTTGGAACTGGAAGGGGAGTGTTGAGTGCCCTGCAGAAGCCCCCTTGGCACTGAGGAAGGTACTAAAGCTAAGGAGAAGATCTACTTTCCTAGGGGCAAAACTCTGATTCAAGCCCAGCTCTCCCAGCCCCCAGCCTTTGCCCACTGCCTTGGGCTTCTGCTTTGACTTGGCAATGAGAGCTGAATTCATTTGATGAGTTCTTGTCAACACGAGGAATGAGACTGGGGCACTTCAACCCCAGTCCTGGCCCAGACTTCCACCAACCTCAGGAGACTTCGGGGAAAATTGCTGGTTTTCCCCAGCAGTCCTCTGAATGTGTCTGAGGCACAAAATCTTTCTCTTGCCCTCCTGATAGCAGATTCAGATGCTCCCCTTCCTCATTCCTTACTCCTCCTGCCCCCAAGACTTTGAGGACTTTTCATAGTTCCAAAGGATCTAGAACTAGAAGAGATCTTAGAGATGATCTAGTCCAACTCCCTTCTTAATGATGAGAAAACTAAGGCCCAAGAAAGGGTGACTTGCCCAAGGTCATATGTGAAGTAGCAGAGCTGGGATTGGAACTGACTCTGACAATTCCAAATCCTATGGGTGTTCCCACTCTCCCATGCTGCCTTCCTAGGATATAGTGCTAAAAATGTTTTTATTCTGTTTTAAAATACCAAACTTTAGAAAATTCGTTTTACCTCAACAAGCAATTATTAAACACCTACTATATGCCATAGATACCATCAGGATAAAAAAAAGAAGCAGTCTCTGGGATCAAAGGAATTTTTGTTGTCCTAGAAAATGGAGAATGGGCTTTTTGCTGGGATCTTAGTCACATGTTGTTATTTTTTGTTTTTGTTTTAAGTTTGAATTTATATTTTAAGACATAAAAGTGATCAGAAGTGACTCAGAAATTAGGAAAATGGGAAGGGGGCGGATCTGGTTAGCCTTTCTCTTCAGTTTCATCCTAGCTTTGACTCTATCATCTAACCCCATCAAATTGGCCCTCAGTAGTCATTAGGTCAAGAAGGGTGAAATAGAGACCGAAGGGGACACCGCTATTTTGGTTTTCCTTAAGACTCCTAGACCATCAAAGGGGAAATGCTCTACTTATCACCTGGCACATAGTAGATATTTAAGTAGAGCTAGCTCAATCTTAGTCCCCTGGAAGGACCTATAAGGAGTATCTTTAGCCACCAGGGGGTCCTTACATTGTTGTTTTGCCCATCTTGCTGGCCCGGTGGATTGGGGGTCAGTAGACAAGAGTGATGAGGGATATTTTTGTTTGGTGCTTTTTTTTTCAATTGAAACAATTTTATTTAATTAATTAATTTAGAATATTTTTCCATGGTTCCATGATTCATGTTCTTTCCCTTCCCTCTTCCCCCCTCCCATAGCCAGTGAGCAATTCCATTGGGTTTTACATGTGTTATTAATCAAGATCTATTTCTATATTCTTATTTGCACTAGTGATCGTTTAGTCCCCTACATCCCCAATCATGTCCCCATTGACCCATGTGATCAAGCAGTTGTTTTTCTTCTGTGTTTCTACTCCCACGGTTCTTCCTTTGAATGTGGATAGTGTTCTTTCTCATAAATCCCTCAGAATTGTCCTGGATCATTGCATTGCTGCTAGTAGAAAAGTCCATTACATTCAATTGTGTCACAGTGTATCAGTCTCTGTGTACAATGTTCTCCTGGTTCTGCTCCTTCCTCTCTGCATCAATTCCTGGAAGTCCTTCTAGTTCATATGGAATTCCTCTAGTTCATCATTCCTTTGAGTACAATAGTACTCCATCACCAACAGATGCCACCATTTGTTCAGCCTTTCCCCAACTGAAGGGCAGCCGCTCATTTTCCAATTTTTTGCCATTGTTTAGTGGTTTTAATAATCTATTTAACCCCTAATTGGATGGGGATAGCTTGGAGTAGATTAGATATCTTGTTAAGATCTTAGATAGTAGTAGGTAAATAGTCAAAAATAGATATCTTGGAAGAGGCAGGACTTGACCTTGGCTATGAAGAATGGGTAGGATTTGGGTGAGTGGAAATCATAGAATCATAGACCTAGAATTGGAAGAAATCTTAATGATCATTGAGCCTAACCTCATTTACCAATAAAGAACTGAGGACAAGAGCAATTAAGTGACTTACCCAAGGTCACCCAGGTAGTAAATGGCAGAGGTGTTATTTTAACCCAGGTCCTCTGGCTTCAAATTCAATATACTTTCCAGAACAAAGATGTTTGGCAGAATGGAGCTACTGAGCCATGCAAAAGGACTGGGAAGGGGCCAGGCTTGTGCACAGTAAGAGCTTAGAGTCCCTTTGAAATTTATCAGGAAAGGCCACCCCTAGGATCAGAGAAAAGTCTGAGTTATGGAAAAGATCAGAGTGTGAGGCAGTGGAAGGAGACTTTAATTGATCCTCAGAATCCTAGTAGGAGGAGACCTTTACAGGTCACCAAGTCCCATAGGTTCCTCTTCTGGAACATCTTAAGTGCTCATTTAGCATCTACGTAAAGACCTCCAGAGATGGACAATTCAGAACCCACTAGAGGCAGCATATTCCATTGCTGAATAGCCCTAATTATAAGGATGTTTTTCCTTAAATGGAGGCGAATGTTTGTTCTCTATGCCTTCTATCCATTGCTTCCATTCTGCCCCCTGGGTCCAAACAAAACAAGACTAATCCCTTGTCCCCAGGACAATCTTTCAAATACTTGAAGATGTTTTTATGCCCCTCATAAATCTTTTCCAGACTAAATATGCCTGGTTCACTCAACTAGACCTTGTATGGCATGGTTTCTAGTCTCTTTGCCATCTTGGATGCTATCCTCTGGACACTTTTCAATTTATTCATGCACACACATATATAGCGTATATAAATTATACATAGATATATGTATATGTATTTCCTAGAGTGTGGTATCTAGAACTGAGCACAATCTTCTGGCCAGGGTCGAATGGGACAGTTCTGAAGTCTATACATTATACTCATAGTGCAACCAGAGATTATTTTTGTTCTTTTGGCCATAATATTATGCTTTTGGCAGCTCAAGCTTTGAGCCACCAAAACTCCTAAGCCTTTTTCCTATGAACTGCCCTTTAGTTAAAACTCTTCCATTCTTTCCTTGGGCCGTTGATTTTTTGAATCCAAGACAGGTCTTTGCATTTATCCCCATTCAGTGTCACCATATTAATTTCAGCTCACTGTTCTTACCTCCTGAAATATTTTAGATTATTATTCCCCAATCCAATGAGCCAACTCTCCTTATCTGGTTTGTGTTGCACAGAAATTTCATACATGTATTGTTTGTGCCTTCATCCATCATCATTGATGGAAATTCTGTAGAAAAGAGAACCAAGGACAGATCCTTGGAACATCTTAATATCATTCCATTTTAATCATTTGAGAGATAGGCTCATACATTTAGTGTTGGAATGGACTTTAAAAATCTCTTAATTCAACATTCTCTTTTTTTTCATATGATGAAACTGAGACCTAGAATGGTTAAGTGACTTGAATTTGGCTATAACATTCCTGGGTGTTGTCAGTTGGGGATTAAGTACAGCAGGTGATCTGTGGATTCTATCAATCTCCACTTTTCCCTCTTGTTCAAGGATTTTGGGGCAGTTTTCTTTAATAATTTCTTGTAATATAATGTCCAGGCTTTTTCTTTTGTCATGGTCTTCTAGTAGGCCAATAATTCTTAAATTGTCTCTCCTTGAATGATTTTCTAAATCCTTTGTTTTGTGAATGAGATGCTTCATATTTTCCTCAATTTTTTCATTCTTTTGGTTTTGTTTTATAGAGTCCTGCTGCCTTGTGAGGTCGCTCGATTCTAATTGTTGTATTCTGGTTCTTAAAGACTGGATTTCATCCTTAGTTTTTTGGTTGTCCTTTTCATTTGGTTGTCCTTTTCCTTTTGGTCGGATTTTCTTTGGAGGTCATCTTTCATCTTCTTCACCTCATCTTTCATCTGCTTTGCCTCATTTTCCAGCTGGTTGATTTTGGCTTTCATGACACTATTTTCTGTTTCTAGATGACTTATCTTAGTTTTTAAGTTCTTTTCCCAATTGTCTTCAGCCTCTCTTAATTGTGTTTTGAATTGCATTTTGAGTTCTTCCAAAGCCTGTATCCAATTCGCTGGGATTTCTGATTTTTCCTTTGCTGATCCCTTTCCCTCTGTTTCATTTGCTCTTTGCTCATTACCTGTGCAGAAGCTGTCTATTGTAATTTCTTTCTTCTTTTTCTGTTGTTTGCTGGAGTTTACCCCTTCTTTGCTCCCTGTATTTGGCTGTGCTCTTGCTCCTCTCATTTTGTTTTGGTTTTGGGGCTGTCAGTTTCCCCTCTTGGAGCTTTGTCAGATCTCTTGGTACAGTCTCTAGGGGAGGAATGTTAGCTTCCCTGTCCTCTGGAGGCTTTTGATTGGATTGAGTTCAAGTGGGTTGGGCTGTATGTGGTATGAAGCTCTGAGGCTCTGAAGACTCCTGGAAGGCTGGGCCGCCCAGGCTCTCTCCAGTTCTCTCCAGCTGCTCCTCTGCTGTCCACAAGTGCCTTTGCCTGCCTCCCTCAACTCTGAGGAGTTCTGATTGAATTAGGTTCAACTGGATTGGTCTGGTTGTGCCCCGAGGCAAGGGTAAGACTGGAGCCCGATGGAGGGACCCAGCCAACGGCCTGTCTCTCCCTGGCTTCCTCCCCACTGTCCAAGCTGGATGCTCCGAGCCTGGCACCCCACTGCTCACAAGGTAGACCCTCCAAACCAGCACCTTTGCCCGATCAGAGGTTCCCGCCACTGCTGCTGATGCTGCTGCGGGCTCAGCGCTCTTGGTTGTGGGGAAGGGGTCCTGGGACCTACCCTCTGCCTTCCCTTTAGCCCTGAGTATTCTAGGATTCTGACTTTTGGGGGACGTACCTTTTGATTTGAGTCCAGAAGGAGGGTTCCCCGCTTCTGTCCTGTTGTTCAGCTTGGATTTCGGTGCCCTAGGAGCATTCAGTCTGTATCGGTAAGGAAGGGTCTTCCACGAGGTCTGAACTTTTGCTGCTTGCTAAGCCGCCATCTTGACTCCGCCCCCTGGTTAAGTGACTTGACCAAGATCACACAAGTATTATGTGGCAGAGCTAAATTTAGAACTCAGTTCCTCCAATCCTGTTCTCTTCTATTTCACTGTCTATATAGCCATTCATTCCATTCCAAATCTACTTTATTACATACTATCTTATATTTTCCATATAGAGAATATAGTGTAGTATGATATAATTATACTCTATATAAGTATGTTATCATCCAGGCCATCCCTCTCCATCTTGAACTCAATGACTTGCTTTAGCATAGCTTTTCTTTAGTATTCCCTGGATCTCCAGAGAAGACGAGGAAAGGCAAGTAATTTTCCTTTTCTCAGCCAACCATCTCCAATTTTTCCTGTCTATAGCTTGTTTGCAAACATGGTTATTTGCTTAGTGTTTCCCCATTAGACTGAACCCTTTGAGAGAAGGGGCTGAGTGCCTTTGCCCTCTCTTTGCATCCCCAGTACTTTAGCATTGTGCCTGGCTGATATATAAGGGCTAAATGTTGGATGCCTAAATGAATTGTGGTTGGGTTTCAAGTTGAACTTGGGAGTAGTAGTAAATCTCTAGTTGGAATCTGGGAAGGGGAGCAAAGAGATATTATAATAGTAATCACAAGATCAGAGATTTTGAGCTGGAATGGGTCCTTGAAGGTCTTTGAGTATAATCCCCTCATTTTGCAGATGAGGAAACTGAGGTCCAGAGACATAAACTGGCTTGCCCAGGGTCCCAGAGCTAGTAAAAATCTCAGACAGGATTTGGATCCAGGTCTTCCTTACTCCAAGCCCAAGCCACTAAGGTATGTAGCTTCCTCTATAATCATCATCATAATACATGAATACCTTAGGTTGGTAGAGTTTTAAAATGTATATATTTAAACCACTTTCAGGTCTCTCATACTGTGCCGTTCTTACTTTGTGAGGAGAGGAGAGGTCATGAATGAGACAATAAAGGCTTATATGGTGAGCTATTATCAGGGACCTCAACTTAGGTCTCCTAGCTCCCAGAAATTATCCTTTTGATGATGATATCCTTCTCTGTCCCTATATTGCTCCCTGTGATGACTGAGACATTGGTTTCTTTTTAAATATATTTTCAGTCCTTCATTCATTCATTCATTCAAATCCTAGACAAAATTATGGAATGTCAGAGCGAAAAAAGACCTCAGAAATGACTGAGTTCTGGAGTTATTAACTTGGGTATAGGTGAATTTTTTAAAATGTATTTTGATGATGGTATTTCAACAGAATTGGCTTCCTTTGTAGTCCTGTGTATTTGATTTTATTTTTGTAATCCTTATCTTCCATCTTAGAATCAATATTGTATATTCATTCCAAGGCAGAAGAACAATAAGGGATAGGTAGTGGAGGTTAAGTGACTTGCCCAGGGTCATACAACTAGGAAGTGTCTGAGGCCAAATTTGAACCCAGGTCCCTCCAACTCTAAGCCTGGCACTTACCTGCTGTGCTATCTAGACAAGTTTGTCCCCTGACTTGCTCTTTTAAATAAAAACCCTTACCTTCCATCTTAGAATCAATGCTGTGTATTAGTATTAGAACAGTGATAAGGGCTAGGCAATGGGGGTTAAGTGACTTGCCCAGGGTCACACAACTAGTTCTGTATATTTTAAAACCTTGTGAGGAGTCCATGATTCCCCAGAATACCAGAGGGGTCCATGACACCAAAAGTTCAGAAGCCCTTACCTAGTCTAAACCCACCATGTTACAAATGAGGAAATGGATGCCTGAGACATTAAGTACTTTATCCAGTGGCCAGAACTTTCCCCCCTATTCAATCATTTATCCAACACACATTAATAATAACAGGACCTAAGAGGTGGCATGCAGGAGTGGGTAGAGGAAGCCCAGAGTTCAAGGCCAATTTCTGAAACATAATGGCTGCATGACCCAGGACAAGTCACCTAACTTTTCAGTGCTCAGGAAAATCTCTAAGGATACCAGGTATAGACCAGCTGCCTAGCAACATTAATAAAGGGAATTTCCATACCAGGGAGTTTCCCATGTGGTTAAATCCTAGATTCAGACTGTTGTAATCCCTCCCCCCAAAAGCTACTTTAATTTCTGTTATCTACAAGTACAAAGCTCTTTATGTAGACAACTTCATTTAATCTTTGCGAAATCCCTGTGAGATAGGAACTATCAATATTAGCTCCATTTTATAGATGCACAAACCGAGACCCAGAGTAATCATTCTTGCTCAGAACATACTGTATTATTCTGAATATAGGCTATCTCCAAATATAGGTCATACTTCTAAAATTAGGACTCTTTGAAAAGAAACAAATAGTGAAAAATCACCCTAACTATAATCCCAATTTGGGGGTGAAAGGAGCCTTTTATCAGACCAACATGGAATTGTATGCAGCACTCTGGGAGGTCTGGGGGAGGAGGAATACGGCAAAGAGGACTAAAGCCTGGGCTAGACTGAGGGGATATTCCCACCTGTGCAATGTGAACTAAGACTTACATCAGAAGCAATGAGGTGGTGTGCAGAAGAGATACGTGAAAGGTAGTGAGTCAGAGCTGTGGAAGGAGGCCAGAGCAATCAGAAAGCCTGCTTGGAGGAGAAGGCTCTTGAAGCTTCTTTTATAGAGGTAGGATTTGGGTCAAAAGCTGGGAAAATAGAGAGGAGGGTGGTTTGGGCTAGAGACTACTAGAGCTTGAGTCAGGAGATCTAGATCCAAGGTTAGCTCTAGTCCTGACAACCTGGATGGCCCTGCACCCTTCTCATGAGCCTCAGTTTCCCTAGGTTGTCTTTGTGCAGGAGCAATAACAATAGATGGAGTCAGAGTCTTGACACCCACTAGCTCTGTAAGCTTGAGGGAACTGCTGACTCCTTCTGAGTCTTAGTCTCCTTCTTGGTAAAACTGTGCCAAGGGATGTCCAAGATCCCTTCATTTTCTAAATCCCATGATCTTATGATTCTGTGAGAGATTTGCAGTGTGGGAGAGACAATACTAAGGAATGGGAAGAGCTTTACCCTGAGTCTACGCTGCCCACACTGTTGTTGCTCAGGCATTTCAGTCATGACTGGCTCTTTGTAGCTGGCTCATTTGGGCTTTTCTTGGTAAAGATTCTGCAATGTCTTGCCATTTCCTTCTCTAGCTCATTTTACAGATGAGGAAACTGAGGCAAACAGGGTTAAATAACTTGCCCAGGGTCACACAGCTAATAAGTATCTGAAACCATATTTGAACTCAAAAAATATGAGTCTTCCTGACTTTAGGCCTAGCATTCTATCTACTTTGCCATCTCACTGCCCACACTGCCTAATAAATAAATAAAGGAAATAAAGTCTAGGCTCCTCTTGTTGGAACCAAATACCCTTCCTTGCCTTCTGCTTCTCTGCTCTCTACTCATTTAAACCCAAACTAATTCCAGCATTTAGTTATATGACCTTGGGCAAGGCAACTGATCTCTCTAAGCCTCAGTTTCTTTATCTGTCAAATGAAGGTATTGGACTCAGTGACCTCTCAAGATTCTTTCCTGCCAACTTTAAATCTATCGTGCTTGATAATCTTTAAGGTCTCCTCCAATTCTAGCCATCTATCTAAGATGTCTCAAAATTCTCAGGGTTTATAAATCCTTGTTAGATAATTTTCCAACGTCAGATGGGAAAAGGAAAATATCCATTTGGAAAGTTGAAAATCATTCCCAGTTGTTAGCATCTTATTGTTACACAGATATTCGCATACACACAAAACCCAGCCCTCTACTGACAGCCAAATTGATGTGTTTTATCATATCTCTCTCTCTCTCTCTCTCTCTCTCTCTCTCTCTCTCTCTCTCTCTCTCTCTCTCTCTCTCTCTCTCTCTCTCCCTCTCTCTCTCCCTCTCTCTCTCTCTCTCTCTCTCTCTCTCTCTCTCTCTCTCTCTCTCTCTCTCTCTCTCTCTCTCTCTTCTCTCTCTCTCTTTTCTTCCTCTCCCTCTAGCTCTGTCTCTGTCTCTCTCTGCCTCTGTCTGTCTGTATCTCTCTGACTCTGTATCTCTCTATCTCTGTCTCCCTTCTCTCTCTGTCTCTCTCCTCTCTTCTCCTCTCTCTCTCTCTCTCTCTCTCTCTCTCTCTCTCTCTCTCTCTCTCTCTCTCTCTCTCTCTCTTCTCTCCCTCTAGTTGTCTCTCTCTGTCTCTGCCTGTCTGTCTCTCTCTGTCTCTTTCTCTCTGACTCTGTCTCTATCTCTGTTTCTTATTTGCCACTGTTTCCTCTCTTTCTCTCTCTCTCTTTTCTTCCTCTCCCTCTAGCTCTGTCTCTGTCTCTCTCTGTCTCTCTCTGCCTCTGTGTCTGTATCTCTCTGACTTTGTATCTCTCTATCTCTGTCTCCCTTCTCTCTCTGTCTCTCTCCTCTCTTTCCTCTCTCTGTCTCTCTCTCTGTCTCTCTGTCTCTCTCTTTCTCTCTCTCTCTTCTCTCCCTCTAGTTCTGTCTCTCTCTGTCTCGTTCTCTCTGACTCTGTCTCTATCTCTATCTCTGTTTCTTATTTGCCACTGTTTCCTTTCTCACTCTCTTTCTCTCTTTTCTCCTTCTCTCTCTCTCTCTCTCTCTCTCTCTCTCTCTCTCTCTCTCTCTCTCTCTCTCTCTCTCTTTCTCTCTCTCTCTTCTCTCCCTCTAGTTCTGTCTCTCTCTGTCTCTGCCTGTCTGTCTCTCTCTGTCTCTTTCTCTCTGACTCTGTCTCTATCTCTATCTCTGTTTCTTATTTGTCACTGTCTCCTCTCTCACTCTCTTTCTCTTTTCTCCTTCTATCTCTGTCTCTCTCTGTCTCTGTGTGTCTCTCCCTCTCCCCCTTCTCTCTGCCTCTGTCTCTGTATGTCTGTCTCTCTCATTCTCAATGAAGTCTTCTTTGCTGCCTTCCCTGTGCTCTTGATAGATGCAGCATTGGGCGAAGTGCTCAAAGCTGGCATTGGCCAGAATTGCAGTCTCTCCTGGCCAAGGCTGCGATTGCTTGGTTGTTTTTGTGCTTCAGGGCCAGCGGCCCCCAGTCCCAGAAGCAGGTTATTGACTTTAGCTCCTCACTGGTGTAATAATTATGCCTATTTTATATGACACCAAAATTGATTACCACCAGGGTTACATTACCAGAGTATTGTTCGCTGCCTCCAACCTCTTATTACATGTTATTAGGGTGTGTGGGGGATTTTTCCCCTTCTATTTTTTCCTCTTTCAGGGAATTAATCTCTTCACTGCCTCCTCTGCTTCCTTCAGCAGTGAACCTGATCGGCATCTCCGGGAGGGGGAAGGGATAAAAGTGTTCTCTGTTGGCTCGAGAATTACAATCTGAATTACTCCATAGCAGAACCATGAACTTGAGTTTGTACGTTCTGAGCTGGAAAGAACTTTGGGGATCATCTTGTTAAGTCCCCTCATTTAACAGATGAGGTACAGAGTTATAGAAAAGGAAGGGACTTACCTAAGGTCACTCAGATTGTTAGTGGTAGAGCTGAGATTTGAACTCAGGTCCTGTGATTCAAAATCTTTCTGGGAGCAGGGCTAGAATGAAATCAACCTCCCAGGCTGACAAGCTGGTATTAGGAATGACTCAAGCCTGAGTGAGAAAGGAGGGTTTCAATAGATGTCATCTGTGTGCCTGGTCTGTAAAATGGTAGCCAGATAGGGAAGCTGGACAGACACACACAACCTTTCTAGGCTCATCTGAGCCAATTCTCACCTAATCCAGGAACCCCCTCTGCATTCTGCCTGAAAGGTGAGGCCCTCCAGGCTCTGTGGGAGCACCTGAACAGTCCCAGGACACTATTCCTTCATGAAGCAACCAATTCCAGCACTAGACAGCTCCAGCCAGAATAGCTGGCATTTGTATCGACTTTAAGTTTATGTATGTTAACTCGCTTGATTTTTACACCAATCCTACCAAGTAGATACTACATTATCCCCATTTTATGGATGTAATAGTAGAAACACAAACAAGTTCAGTGATTTACCCAGGCATACAGCTATTGTGTCAGCATCAGGACTGAAGCTCGGGTCTTCCTGGCTCAAGTCCTTGAGACCACTGAGCTGCCTACAATACTATTGGGAGTATTATCATCTCCATTTTACAGATGTGAAAACTGAGGTTAAGGTAGGGTAAAGGTCTTGTTTACAGTCACATAGCTAGTAAGTGCCAGATGTAGAATTTGAAGCCAAGCCTTCTTGAATACCAAATAGACCATTTGTTGAGAAGTTTTCCCATATCAAGCAGTTTTGCGGCTTCCCATGATGGAATATAAGATCATTCTCTGCTTGGAGTCATAGACCTGGATTCAAATCCTGGCTCAATTGCTTGGTGACTTTGCACAAGTCACTTACCCATTGTGCCTCAGTTTATTCATTTCTAAAAGGAGGGATTTGAACTAGGTAGCTTCCGAGATCAATTCCCGCTCCTGACTTATGATCCATCTAGAATGTTAGCTCCTTGAGATCAGAGACTGTTTCCTTTCTGTCTCTGTATCCCCAGTGCCTAGCAGAGTGCCCAGCACATAGTAGGTGCTCAGTAATTGTTTGTTGATTGATAATTCCAAATATAATCCAAATAATCCTTTTCATCAGTCTGGTTTTCTTCTTTATACCTTGAGGCTTCTCTGAACCTCTGATCTTACCAACACAGGTGTAGCCTTCCCCAGTGAGGTTCAGTCCTCATAGATGCCTTTTCATCCTCTTCACATCCTTCCATATGTCCTCCAGAGATAACCTACCCAAAACAGTGTTCTGCTGGTTCTTTGAATATTTGAATAGTAGCAAGTCACTCAGGAAGGAAGGAAAACAAACATTTAAGCACCTACTATGTGTCAGAGCCCTTTATGGTTTATGATTACTATCTCATTTGAGCCCCACAACAACCTTGTGAAGTAGGTGCTATTATGATCCCCATTTAATAATCGAGGAAACAAAGGCAAGCAGAGGTTAAGTGACTTGCCCAGAGTCATACAGTCAGTGTCAGGGCCAGATCTGGAGACTCAGGTCTTCATTACTCCAAGCTCAGCACACTATCTAGACTAAATACCAAGAAGCCTTTCAACCAGCCTTCATATGGCATGGTCTCCAACTCCAGATTGCCAAGTTTCTTCTTGGAACATGGAACCCAGAACTTTTCACAGCCCTCCGGATGAGGTCTGGCAAGGACAAGGTCTAGACAGACAAGACTAGTCTGTCCCTTGTGCTGGCCACAGTTTGGGGTTTACCAGGTTGGAGAAATGGGTCACAGAGAGTTGTTGAGAGGGATCAATTATTTAATAGCAGTGAGTGGTTTTAGTAGCCAGAGTCTAGGAAAGTGCAAAGTGTTTATTTTATTTATAGTGTACTATGTTTATAGATATAAATAAAAATGCAAGACTTCTCATCTCTCTCTTTTGTCAGGGTTTCTCTCCACTCTATCTATCCTTTAGTAGAAAAGAGAACTGGAACTAGAGTCAGAAGGTTTGGGTTTGGAAGACTGTGTGACCTTGAACAAGTCATTTTCCTTCTCATGGCCTCAGTTTCCTCCTTTGTAAAATGGAGTAGTTGTACCAGAAGCTCTCGAAGGTCTCATATTTCAATGATCCTAGAAATCTTTATTCATCCCTAATCCATGACACTTACAGGGGAACTGGAGGTAAAGTGATGTTTACCCTCCCATCCTCTCCCAAAATGTTCTTGTTCCCCATTGACCCCTAAAAAGATATGGAGAGAATGCAGAAGGAGAAGCAAAGGAGGTTGGATGTGCCAGAGGCACTTTTGTGGATAGCTGAAGATGCTAGGCTAGTGTTCTAGGTTCCATATGGAGGCTGAAAGATCTCCTTAGGCTTAGAACAGAGAGGATACAGAACTCAAGTGAACTCACTAAAAGCCCCTATCTCTGGGGACTTTGAATGTCAAGCCCACAACTTGCCATTGCCTGGGTGGCATCATGCCAACTTCCAGTCTGACAAGCTAGCATTGGAAAAGGGAATAAGTCCAAAAAGTTCTGATGCTTTACTGGATTTTGGGCTCAACCAAGTCACCTGTGTCCTCATCTATAAAATGGAGACAGGTAAATGAGTAGGGCAGTTTATAGTGGGCGATTTCTAGTAATATCAGATGGTACCCCATTACTTCAGCTAGATCTTTCCTTTCTTGGATAGGGAGTCAATTTAGAGACTTTGGATATCATCTTGTCCAATTCTCTCATCTTACAGAAGGGGTAAACTGAGGGCTAGAGAGTCTGCCAAAGGTTACACAGTGTGTGGTAGACTCAGAATATAAATGGAGTTCAAGAGAACATTTATTAGTAGCCTACAGAAACTGTGGAGTTATTTTTGTTCTCCAGAAGATTATATTATGTGAGAGAGAGAGTTGTATGCCATGTACACGTACACGTATAAGAATGCCAAAAATACTGAAATGGGTCTATGACTCCATCTATGCGGAGCATCCCTCCAACAACACAGATCTGACTCCATCCATGCTTGCTCTACTCTTGCCAGGATCCTCCAACAAGTTCATGACAAGGGGTCCACCCCATGGGCTGGAGGCCTTCCTCAATTTCTCCTGACATCCCCACGATATCAATGGAACAATTCTTACTGTTGGCTTGGCACCCAGCCCATGAAACACTTAAGTAACCTTAGCGAGGAACACTGATCAGGGAGGACAAAAGTCTCTTTTTTCTTGACTAATTACCCCCTTCAGACTTTTAACTGGTCCTCATCTGGCCCTGTTGCCTGGTCCTTCACCATCCTGGTCGTCTACTACTCCATACGCACTCTAGCTTGTCATTGGTCTGGCTTTGTGTCCATGCAGAATGGGGAGCTACCCAAAGGCCATGATTTCATCAGCACTACCCTCTTGGCCCCTTAAATGAACATTTTGATGATGCTGTGATCGCATCCGAGGACAGGCACATGGAACCCCATCCACATTGTCACAGATAATCTTGAGGTCCATTTGTCCTCCTACAACTTTCTCTCAAAGTGTCTCTGGGTCTTTTTTTGGCTTCTCAACTCTACACAGTATACAGGTGGAGCCGTTGATGAGCCCTTACGCTCACTACCTACATGACTCACCCCCGTCCTTTCTGGTCATATATTGCTTTGATTATGGTTTTTTTTTTTTGTGTGTGTGTGTGTGTAGACTTTATTTCTACCTACTTCACCATTGGCATCCTGCAGCCTATTTAAACCTACTCATCATCTCTCCATTGCCCCATGAGAGACCCACAATTTTGATTCCTCAGAAAATATTGGGTGGAAATCCCAAATCTTTGGCAAGTCATTTTCCTCACCTGTAAAATGGATCAGAGTGGACAAGCTCTAAAGTCTTTGTCAACTCTGAGTCTTTTGAATTTTATTTATTCCCCATCATGCCTCATCCTCAGCTCCAATCCTTCCTGTCCTCAGCACAGACATTTTTTATTCCTTCTTCTAACTTTTCCCCCTCCCTTCCCCATTTCTAGCACCCTCTCCTCTTCTCTGCCAACTGATGTTACCTACTCCAAACTCTCCTCTTCCAAGATTGCCCTAATGACCCCCAGTGCACTGGACCATCCTATGATTGTGCCTGTCTTTGTAGTCCCCAATAAATACCCCTTTCTTCACCACATGTGACCTTCCAGTTGGCCTCTACCTTTCCCAGTCAGATTGGAAACCCCCCAAGGACAGGAGCCCTGCCCTCCCCTTCTCCCATCTCCCTCACAGCCACTATTCTAGGGGCAGAGTAGGTGTGGAGACATCCCAAATCAATCACACTTCCTGTCAATTGCTGATCAGTGGGCAAAACTTCTAAAACAGGGCTGCTTGAGAGAAATTGGAAGGAGGGAAGGCTCTGGGAGTGAGGGAACACTAATCAAGAAATTGATGGTGAGAAATAGGGGCAGGACCATCTTTAAGGGGGCTACCCCTGGAGCTGTAGGACAGATCAGAGTCTTTCTACAGAAACCGGATATTAGGGTGACCTCCAAGAGCTGTCCCACCATTGAAAGAAGGGCATATGTGTCCCATATCCCTGGAGGATGGGATAACTAAGAGATGCTCTCTGTTCCCTGAGTAGAGCCCAAATTTTCTGGCCTTAAAAAATTGACCTGCTATTTCATTGGAATAAATGTGAGGGAACCAGGACACATCAGCCCCTTCTCTATGATTTAATCTTAGAGATTTGCTCAGGAAAATGACAAGTTAAGTGACCTACCCAAGATCACACAGCTAGTGTGAGGTGGCATCTGAGGGTCTCTTATCCTAGAGCTGGCCTTCGGGCCTTTGCTCATACTACATCCTGCCTCCCTATATACAGCTGGAAGGGGTTCTCTACCATCTAAAGAAATCTAACCCTTTTTCAAGAGCTCAGTTCAAATCCTACTTCCCCAAAGTGGTTTCTCCTTCATTTCTATCTTTATATTTAGATTCCTTGATTCTTAGAGCTATTGATTTGCACTTTATAGATGGAAAAAACTGAGGCTCAGAGGGATTGAGTAATTTGGCCATGGTCAAGTTAGGAGAGCTAGGAGACTAGTACCCAGGTTTCCTAAGATATTGATTGCCAAATAGGATTTAGAGCTGGGAGGACCCTTAGAGATCATCTCAACGAGCAGGCTTTTAACCTTTTTGGATCATGGCTCCATTGGGCAGTTCTGGGAAGCTCATGAACTCTTTTCTCAGAATATCATGTTTTTCAATGCGTACGTAACATAAAATAGGAGCATCACAAAGTGAATCAGTTATACTGCTGGAAATATGTACCTTTCCCCTTCTAGTTCATAGTCCCACCCCCCAAAATCTATCCATCCTCCAGTTAAAATCCTCTGTTCTAGACCCAGCCCCTTGTTTTACAGATGAGGGATCAAGTACTTTGGCCATTGGGTTCATTCAGCAGTCTGCCTCAGGTCTGCTCCATCTTGGTTTCTTAAGATTTCCAGCTTGCTGAACCTTAGGTATAATTTGGTTCTACTTTTTACTTAACACACTGGGAAACTAGAGGCCTGGCTAAGTCAAGGGTCAATTGACTTGACCAGGGTCACACTTCTAGTTAGTGGAGAAGTTAGGACTTGAGCCTGGTCTATTCAGACTTTTCAACCAAGAGCACCCTCCCTCCAGGCTCCTCTCTTGGAACATTTGTTCCTCGATGCCTTACCTTGTAGCTGTTAGACAGTTACTCCTCAAGATCTGGGAGTTTTTATTCATCCAGACACCCACCTTGGCCCAGGGTGCCTCGCAGAGGTCCTGGCACATAGTGAGGAATGGGGGGCTGTCTGCAAAATGAATGGATGAGAGGAAATGAGGAGCTTCCAGGAAGTTCTGGGGGTAAAGGTGAGGGAGGGAGATGGGAAAGGTTGTGGGAGTCTCCAAGCAGGCACTTCTCTCTCTCTCTGACCTGCCCTCCTACTGCCTTTGCTATATTTAGAATGGTTTAAACACTAAGATGTTTAGACAATTAAAATTCATAATTTATCCCACAAATGGCATAGGGGTGATGGTAGGAATGGGTCAGGCTGCCAGCTCGGAATCCATAAAGCACAGCTGGGCAGGGAGGGGGCTAATGTATGTGGAGAAGTGGTTTGCTCCAAGCTCCTGCCTTTCAGTCCTATTCCTAGCCTGCGTGGCTCCCTGGGGCCAAGCTGACTTCCGACTTCTAAGTATGCCCGCTTCCAGTGGGCACACACACTCACTCACACACACACACACACACACACACACACACACACACACGCCCCCCCCCACCTCACTATCTCCTGCCAACTCGGTTTACTAAAGTCAGGTGGCAGCATTTCACTGGAGTCTTGGGTCTCCAGGACCCTGTGCCCACCACCATGTTCCCTTCGCAGCCATCCTAGCCATTTGAAAATAATCCGAGTTAGATGGCATCTTTGAGATCAGCTATTCCAAGTCCCTCAGCTCTGAGCATCAGGATGGGGAGGGAGACTAAAGCAGGGGAGGAGGGAGAGAGGAAGGGAGAGCTGGTTGGCTGGCTGGTTGGCTGGCAGGCTGCCCATGTAGGAGAGCAGGCTGCTGTCAGCTTCACCTGAAGGGCCTTTCAGAACTGCAGAGTCAGCACTCCCTCCCCCAGCCCTATCTGATAAGCAGGGGCACCTCAGAGAGAGGAACAGGAGCAGAGTGTAAGGGCAGGCAGGCAGGGAGGCAGAGAAATCCCCAGGGGAAAGCCATCAGCTGGGCTGATCAAGAGAAAGGGAGGGAAACTGAGGGAAGTGAGAAACAGAAAGGAAGAAAGACACAGAGAAAAAGATACACAGAAAGAGAAAGGCAGAGAGGGGGAAACAGAGCCAGAAAGATATAGGGACATAGTCAAAGACAGAGATGAGGAAAGAGAGAGAGAGAAAAAAGGAGAAAAAGGAAGAAAGAAGGAAGAAGGAAGGAAGGAAGGAAGGAAGGAAGGAAGGAAGGAAGGAAGGAAGGAAGGAAGGAAGGAAGGAAGGAAGGAAGGAAGGAAGGAAGGAAGGAAGGAAGGAAGGAAGGAAGGAAGGAAGGAAGGAAAGGAGGAAGGGAGGGAGGGAGGGAGGGAGGGAGGGAGGGAGGGAGGAAGGAAAGGAGGAAGGGAGGAAGAGAGACTGAGAAATAAAAATAGGAGGAAGAGAGACAGGAAAAGAAACAAGAACAGAGAGGAGAGAGACCAGGAAAAAGAAAAGCAAAAGGAAAAAATCTAGGGAAGAGAGAGAAAGAAAGAACAAAAAAAGGAGAGGTACAGAGAAAAACCAGAGAAAGACATAGACAAGAGAGGCTAGAGAATGAGACAGGCAAAGAAATAGAGGCAGGGACAGAAAATGAGAGACTGAGCCATTCCTCCACCACCACCCAAATAAAACAAAGATAGGGAGATCAAGAGAATAAATGAAAGGGAAGACTGGAGAAAGAGCCCGAGATAAGAGAAAGATGTGGAGAGAGGGAGGAACAAGCCCCAGGAGGGCCTGGGAAATCTTAACTCCAACCAGAGAGCAGAAGGGAAACCCAGATATATGAACAACAAAGGGCATGACCTCAATTTTCTTCCAGGTTGATTTTTCTCTCCATCAGGGAGGAGGAGGAGGAGGAGGAGGAGGAGGGAGGCAGCAGAGAAGATCTCAGGGAAGAGAGAAAGAGAGAGAGAGAGAGAGAGAGAGAGAGAGAGAGAGAGAGAGAGAGAGAGAGAGAGAGAGAGAGAGGGAGAGGGCTGGAGATCTGAGCAGCCCAAGTCTGGTCCAAATAACTCTGCTTTCTGCCCTGTTCCTGTTGCTCTGGGCCAGGGGACACATTTGCTATTTTTCACAGAACCCTAAAGTCTCAGTCTGAAGGGGCTGGAAGTCCAGCCCTTATGTGAATGGCTCCCCAACAAGTGTTATTCAGTGCCATCCAGGGAAGAGAAGCTTGCTGCCCCCCCCCCAGCAGACTAGGTCACCTAAGGAAAGCTAAAACTGGCCTCTGGGAACCTTCCCCACCATGCTTCTAGTTCTGCTTGCTCTCTGGGGCCAAACAAAGCAAGTCCATCCCTCTCCCCAGTGCCTGCCCTTCAGGAAGATGAATTATAGGTCATAGAGGCAGCCGGCATCCCCACTTATTTACTGGGAAAGCCACCATTTTGGAGTGGTCTAAAGGCTGTCTGTGGCCTCCAGAAAATGTTCCCAGGTCTGGGGGGGGAGTGGGGGTGGGAGAAGAACTAAATGGCTAATAGTGTGAAGGCTTCCAGTTTCCCAAGCATCATTTCCTGGGGAGGACTGACCAGCTCCACTGGAGAGAGCAGGAGCAGACCACTGGGATCTAAGTCAGCTTGGGAGAAGAACTTTTCACATCCTGGAGCTGGGGGCCAAAGCTGGCAGGCAGGCAGGCAGGCTCCTTCCCACCAGGACAGAACCCAGGGTGAGGGAGAGAGAGGAGGAAGAGGAGAGGATGAAGGTTCTGGGGCAAGGCATGAGGAGAGGGCCAAGTGCTGGGCGGGGAGGAGATGCTGGTTCACGTGGGTGGGTACCCAGATATGTCTCTGGGTGTTTACGAGTAGGGAGTGTGTGTGTGTGTGTGTGTGTGTGTGTGTGTGTGTGTGTGTGTGTGTTTCTAAGGGTATGTATAGTCATAATAACTCCAATTTGTATAGCAATCAGTATTCAATGGGCATTTATTAAGCACCCACTATGTGCTACCACTGAGGATGCAATGACCATGAAAGAAACCATCTCTTTTCCCAAGAAGCTTGCATCCAACCAAGGGAATACTTTCAGGTTCCCATTCTGATCCTGCTACTCCTTGTCTGTATGCATTTAGGCATCTCTGTACCTTCTCTACAAAAAGATCATCTCTCAAGCCTTTTCCAGCTGTAATAAGCTATGAGCAGCATTTTAGCTGTGAGGAAACTGAGGCTCATAAAGGTTTGATGCCTTACAGTTATTCAAAACCATTCTCCCTGGTTCGGAGGCCTGTATGCCCTCCACTATAGCATTTTTCAAAAGTCAGCTGGATTGCCATTAATATTATGTTTTAATAAAATAAATAATAAAATAGCTAGGTGGTCCAATGTGCCCAGGCCCTTCCTGTGGATTCGCAGACTTATCCAAGTCAGGGAAATGCTAGGCCAGAACTTCCTTCCCTCTTTCCCTCCCTGGAGACCACCTGGGCCTTCCTTAGCCAACAGGAGTCTATTTAACAGAGAGAAAAAAAAGAGTGTGAAGGCCATCTCTGGAACAAGGCTGCTCTCTGGCTAAGCCTCAGCTGCATGGAATCTGAGGGTCAGAGGGAGCCTGAGTTCTGGGGAAATTATTTTTCCTCCCTCTGGCCATAGGATTGTTTTGCCCTTCTCTTTGTCAAGCCTCTTCCTTCTTCCTCTTCTCTCCCCCCTCTCTCCTCTCATCTCAGGGCTAGCTCCTTTCAGCTTTTCCCCTATACTCTATAGCCTCATCCTCCATTTTCCTTCCTCTGTCTCATTCATTCTTTTATCAATCCTTCATCTTCCTTCCCCTCTTCCTTCCTTCTCTCTCTCCTGTCCTCCTTCACTTTCTCAATCTGACTTTTTCTCTCTTTTGTGGTCCCATTCTTTAAAGAGCCCCATCATCCCTCTTGACCCTGTTCTTTCTCCCTCTTAGTTCTGAGTCTCATGCTTCTCTGACTCTCTCCTCCTCATCCATAATAATGTTTTTCTTTCGCTGTCTCTCTGTATATAAATGTCTGGTATTATTAAGTATACATTTCTAGAGTTTATTCTCAATGGAATAAACTCATTTTTCACAAGTGGCAAAGCCAAGATTTGAACCCGGGTCTTTCTATTTTTATCCCTCATTCTTTCTTTCCATAGCCTTTCTCAATCTATCTCCTCTTTCCCTAACTCTTCCTCTATCTCTCTTCTGTTGCTGATATTCTTTCTCTGACTCTTTTAATCAATCTCTCTCTCTTTGCTCCTCTCTCCCTTCCCCATCTTTTCCCTCTTCTTCTCCCTTCTACTTTGTCTCTTTTCTATTTCTCTTATTCCTTTTCCTCTCCATTCCTACTGATTCCCAGCCCACCCTCCCCATTGGTTAGTCAGTCAATCAGAAAACATTTATTAAGTACCTACTATGTGCTGAGCACCATCAGCAACTTGGAGACAGGGCAGCCCTGTCCCTGGCCCAAACTCTGTGCTGAGATGCCATGCTGCAATTGGAAAGATCCCCAAATATTATGAGAATCAGAAACAAACTGTGACAATGGCACTAAACTCAAATAGAAATGGGGGTCACTAACCTGGGCCAGACCCCTGTTGGCTGGATATGGAATTAGAAAACCACCTATTAACATTATCTATGTTCTATTGTGTTTTTTTTATTTTGTCCAATGTTTCTCAATTACATTTTTCAAACCCTTACCTTAGAATTAGAATTGATACTAAGTATTGATACTAAGTCTTAGAATTGATAGTAAGTATTGATACTAAGTCTTAGAATTGATAGTAAGTATTGATACTATCATAGAATTGATACTAAGTATTGATACTAGTCTTAGAATTGATACTAAGTATTGATACTAAGTCTTAGAATTGATAGTAAGTATTGATACTATCATAGAATTGATACCAAGTATTGATACTAAGTCTTAGAATTGATAGTAAGTATTGATACTATCATAGAATTGACACTAAGTCTTATAATTGATACTAAGTATTGATTCCAAGGCAGAAGAGCGATAAGGGCTAGGCAGTGGAAGTTAAGTGACTTAGCCAGGGTCACACAGCTAGTAAATGTCTGAACCCAGGACATCCCATCTCCAGGCCTGACTCTCTATCCAGTGAGCCATCTGGCTGCCCCTCTAATCACATTTTAATCTGGGAAGGTTGTGGGCAGTGTTTGACCCCTCTGGCCTAGAGTACTGGGTTCAGTCACTCTCTTGCCAACCTCATACTCTACCTTCTTCTTTTCTGCCCCAATCTGCCAGGGAAACATGAAATCCTTGAGGGCAGGACCTGTTTTGTCATTGTCTCTGTATATGTCCTACACAAGTAAACATCTGCTAAATCAGAGGCAGGGAATGGAATTAGCCCTAGACTGTAGGCTTAGCTGTACAGGTAACTATGGACGCTAGGCAAGTTATTTCCCTCATCTAGGCCTCAGTTTACTTCTCAGTAAAATTGGTTCACTAACTTCTAACCTCCCAGATCTCCTCATTCCCCTGTGCCTCCTCCCTCTGCTGGGTCTCTCCAAAGTCAGGAGGTCCTGGGGCCAGAAGCATTTTATCTACTTCATGTCATTGGAATCTAGTGCTGGAGGTTCTTTAGTATTTCTCCTCATTTTTCAGATGAGGGAACAGGCTCACAAAGGTTAAGGATTCACCCAAGTCCTATATCTAATCACTTCTTGAGGTGGGATTCAAACCAAGCCATTCAGACCCACCAAACCCCACCATCCCTCCTCTTAGCATCCATCTTCCATCGTTCTGCTCCAGATTGTAGCTTTGAGGCTCAGGAGGAGAGATTGGCACTATTGAAGGACTGAGTCAATCTGGCCATGCCAGATTTCTCTTTTTCTCCCTTATCCTCCTCCCTCTTTTGGAAGATGAATAGGAGCAGGGCAGCCACAGCAAGCCAAGCAGCTGCATTAATTGTCCACTTGACAATGGTAAAAGAGGAGAGACTAATCAATGCCCCCCTGCCTGGGCCTGGCACCTGGTTAGCACAGGGGCAGTTGCCAAGATTTGCCTGGCATGCATCACCATGGGATCCGGCTGTTGACTGAATAGTGACTCCAGGGACTTAATCCAGGCTCTTAGATTTAGAGCCAGGAGGGACCTTGGAGGTCATGGAGTCCAGCCCCCTCATTTGGCCTCATCTTATTCTCAGGACTACCCTGACAGGTAGGTGCTAAGCATTATCCCCATTTCACAGGGGAAGAAACTGAGGCCAGTGTCAGCTAAATAACTTGTCCTTGGTCCCACTGCTAAACAAGTGACTGAGGTAGGATTTGAACCTAAATCTTCCTGATTCTAGTTCAGAAGTACCAAGAATTTCCAGGTTGACTCTTATGAAATGTGAGATGGCCTTGTAAGTAGAACCCAGGTCCAGGATCAAAGCTGGCCCTGGGTCTGAGTATAAAGTCACTAGATGTAGTTTTCAGGGGCTTGCTTTCTTTCCTTCCTTTACCTTCCTGAGAACTGGTTGAGGATGCCTGCTGCCTGGCATCAGTCCCCTCTCCAGCCTCTCCAGCCTCTCCTCCCAATCTGTGCCTGGGCTTTTGCTCTTTTGTCCTTTACAACAACTTCCTTCCTCCTTAGGAGCCTCCCTAAGTTCAGAAGTCTGCCATGTCCGATGTCTTGACCCCCTTTTCCTGTTATTGACCCTCAGGCAAAGGCATATAGTGGCAAAAGATCGGGATTGGGGACCAAAAGACCTATGTTCGAATCCTGACTCATAGCAGTAACTACATTATTTCGGTCAAGTCACATACCTTTAGGGTCCTCATCTGTAAAGTGAGGGGGCTGGGATTGATAGACTTTCTCACCCTTTCCTGCTCTTAATCTATGATCCTCTTACCACTAGGTGCCCTTTTTCCCACTTGCTTTCCTTGATCTCTTTTCCAGCTTCCCTTTCTCAATAATAATGGAACCAGATGGAAGCTGTGAGTGCTAGAGCCATAAAGTCCTGGATTCAAATTTTGCCTCTGAAACTCCCCATAGGACAAGGGGCAAGTAGTTTAACCTCAGTTTCTTCATCTCTAAAATGGAGACAGCATGCTTGTAATGCCAATCCCACAGGATTATTGGGTCTCTATTAATAAACATTTATTAAGCACAGGGTTCCAGACATGGTGTTAGGCACAGTGAGAACACAAAGACCCCCACCCCCAAGAAGCATACATCCTATTAAGGAAACCACCTATCAGTACATGTGCTAAGTCAATCCAAAGTTACTTCAGGGAACTCTCAGGGTGAATCTCAGGGAGGCTTGATGAAGAGGGTGGAGTTTAAGCAGAATCCTGAAGAATACTAAGGATTCCAAGAGGCCACGGAACAGAGGAAGGAGAAGTCAGTCAAGGCATGGGAAAGGCATGAGAAACAGCACTTCTGGCTGGACCATAGAATCCATGAAGGAAAATAATATGTCAAGAAATAAGAACTCAAATGCTATCTTTGGCAAACTTGAAGGTGCTCCATAAATATCGGTTACCACCAAGAGTACGTTGCCAGGACTTATTCACAATAAAACGAGCTCTGTATTCACTTAGATCTTGAACTTCAACCCCAAAGGGCCCTTGGACATAACCTAGTCTGACCCCCTGATTTTACAGGGAGAGGAAGTAGCGTCCCCAAGGCCATCCAGGTAGCAAGTAGCAGAGAAGAGATTTGAACCTGGGCCCTTTAGGCTCCAAGGCCTCAGCCCTTCTCCTTGGATCACACAGCCTCCCCATTAGCTGAAAGACTGGGGCAGCAGTGGAGCAGCAGCTCTTCCAGGACCTAGAGAGCTAGGAAGACTCTGAGTGTGGTCAAAGCCAGGAGCTAGGGGCCTGCAACCTGAGGACCAGCCCTGCTAGGTGCTGAGAGACAGCTCCAAGCCCATTCCAGGGGATGAATGCTTTGACCTAAGAGGCTCCTAAAGGCCATCTGTGAAGTTATTAAGAAACTGGGAGAGGGAGTGCAGCCCAACCTGCACAGTCACCATGGGAGAGAGAAAGATTATGAAGTGTCAGAAATAACATGACATACCTCTCATTATAGTTCTTCAGGCCAAGCTTGGCTCAGACAGACAGACAGACAGACAGACAGACAGGTAGATAGATGGATAGATAGATAGATAGATAGATAGATAGATAGATAGATAGATAGATAGATAGATAGACAGACAAACAGAAAGACAGACAGATAGATAGACAGACAGACAGACAGACAGACAGACAGACAGACAGACAGACAGATAGAGCCAGATAGAGATGGGATAGATAGATAGATAGATAGATAGATAGATAGATAGATAGATAGATAGACAGACAGACAGACAGACAGACAGAAAGACATAGATAAATAGATAGACAGAGAAATAGATGGATAGATAGACAGACAGACAGATAGATAGATAGATAGATAGATAGATAGATAGATGAATGGATAGATGGATGAATGATAGATAAAATATGTGATGGATGGATAGAGAGATATTGATAGATGAAAATATGGGTGAATGAAAGAATAGAAATAAAGATAGATGATGGATAGTGAAAGAGATAGATAGATAGATAGATAGATAGATAGATAGATAGATAGATAGATAGAGTCTGGATAGCTAAATGATGGGTTGATAATTGAGATAGATGAATGGATGGATGAAAGGCTAGATAGAAATTGAGATAGATGATGGATAGATGAATGGAAGGAAGGATAGCTAGGTAGAAACAGAGATAGATGATGTATGGATAAAATAAAGATAGAGAGATGAATGGTTGGATAGAAATGGATGGATGGATGGATGGATGGATGAAAGGAGAGAGAGAGATCTGATTTGCCATTTTGTCTTAGAGAGTTGGGTAGGGGCACCCAAGTAAGGTGACTTGCTGAGTTAGGGTAAGAGATGGGGTTGAACCCAGATCTTCTGCCCCCAGTGTGTCCAATCACAGCAATGTTTCTTCCCTTCCAAAGGTCTGTTTCTTCATCTGACTCTATCTTGGGCTTGGTTCTTTCTGTTTTTCCTCCCAGCCCCCTAATGAGTTCTCTCTCACCATGTGCCGCTCCTGCCTGAAGGTGTCTGAACAAGCCTCAGTAATTATAAATATCCCCTGGAAATCCCCTCTTAATCTTCCCCTTAAATGGACAATCAAGGTTAGCACATTTATGCCAGGGAAGCTGTTACTTTAGGCTCTGCTCCACTCCCCACTCGCCACCCCCAGTTCCCATCCTCAGGCCTCCCCTTCCCTCTGTCTTCATGTCTCATACTCTCCATGTTTGTCTCTTTCTAGCTTTCCAAGCATGAGTTTGGCAGAGCTGGAAAAGGCACTAGACACCAGAGAGTCCAAATGACTCATTTGGTAAGGGGGGAAACTGAGGCACAAGAGGGAGAGAGGATTTGCTCCAAGTTGCCCCTGTTTGTTTCTTTCTGTCTCTCTCCCTTTCCTTGTTTACCTGTGAGGAGGCAGTCCAAAATGCCTAGCTCCCTCCCAAGGCTCATCCTGTGATCCACACAGGACTTGGAAGGACCCTTCCTTTTACATAGGAGGACACTGAGGCCTAGAGAAGAACTTGCCCAAGATAGATCAATCAATGAGCAATGGTCCTGTGGTTTAAACTCCGATTTTCTAACTCCAAATCTTATCAATGCGCATTGATTAAGGGTCAGTTGTGTGCCAGGGGCTGGGGATCCAAAGATGAAAGCCCAGCAGTCCCTGTCTTCAAGGAGCTTAGACAGCAACACATACAAAGTGCACTTCCCTTGGCAGGGGAAGTTTAGGGACCAGGAAAGGCCATGGAGAAGGTGGTGATTGAGTTGAGTGTTAAAGAAAATCTGCCAAGAGGCAGAGGTGAGGAAAAGAATTCCAGACATGAGGAACAGCCATTGCAAAGGCAGAGCTGGGAAGTGAATTGTCTTCTATGAAGAAAGCCAAGATGGCTGCACCATGGAGTAAATGGAAGGCAGTCATGGGAAATAAAGCCAGATTGTGAAGAGTTTTAAATGCAAAACAAAGGAATTGATATTTGGTCCTAGAAGTAATTGGGAGTCAATTAAGTTTATAGAGTACCAAGCCTCGAGTTGGGAAAACTCCTTCTGAATTCAAATACAACCTCAGACATTTACTAGCTAAGTGACCCTGGGAAAGTCACTTCACCTTCTTAGCCTCAGATCCTCATCTCCTCATAGAATGAGCTGGAGAAGGAAATGCCAAACCACAGCCATGAAAACTCCAAATATGGTCGTGAAGAGTTGGACATGACTGAAGCAACCGAAAAACAATGAAGTTTATAGAGTGGATCTTTCCTTTGCCTTCACTGAGGCTAGAAATCTGTATCTCTGCTCTTTGCCTCTGTGTGTCTTTGTATGTCTGTGTCTGTCATAGTCATGCTTAATGATTCTTCCAGTGGTAGGGAATCCCTACAGCCACCCCCACCAAGACAGATCATAACCCACATGACTTAGTAGTGAAGTCTAAGACACTAAGCCGAGATACCCCATGTCTAATTAGAGAAGCATCTAAGCACAGATACGAAGATGGTGACCATCTAAACTAAGCTGGTAGGATAGTACAGTAGCAAGAACACCTCCTCTGGAGTCAAAGACCCTGAACCCTCACTTCTCTGTGAAATGAAGGGGTCAGACTAAATGGCCTATGAGCACTCTTCCTGTTCTACAGTGGGAGGAGGATTCCCCAGAAAAGTGAAGTCTCCTGCTGAAGCTCATCCAGGGAGTGTTTTGAGGCAGTATTTGTACCCAGGCCGTCATTACCCTGAGTCCTGCATGCCATCTTACCTTTACCATCACATAAATTATACACTCTTTTGTTATTTCGAAAAGCTAATAATTTTCTCTGTGGAAGCAAGCTCTCTATTCCTACAGATCTCAGCCTCTCCAGCCTTAATAGCTAACAATGAGTTGCTATGATGAGTTGTAAGAAAGAAAGAAAGAAAGAAAGAAAGAAAGAAAGAAAGAAAGAAAGAAAAGAAAGAAAGAAAGAAAGAAAGAAAGAAAGAAAGAAAGAAAGAAAGAAAGAAAGAAAGAAAGAAAGAAAGAAAGAAGAAGGAAGGAAGGAAGGAAGGAAGGAAGGAAGGAAGGAAGGAAGGAAGGAAGGAAGAAAAGAAGGAAAGAAAGAGAGAGAGACAGAGAGAGAAAGAGAGAGAGAAAGAAAGAAAGAAAGAAAGAAAAGAAAGAAAGAAAGAAAGAAAGAAAGAAAGAAAGAAGAAGAAAGAAAGAAAGAAAGAAAGAAAGAAAGAAAGGAAGAAGGAAGGAAGGAAGGAAGGAAGAAAAGAAGGAAAGAAAGAGAGAGAGACAGAGAGAGAAAGAAAGAGTCGAAAGGAAGGAAGGAGAAGAAAGAAAGAAGAAGAAAGAAGAAAGAGAAGAAAGAAAGAAAGAGAGAGAGAGAAGAGGAGAGAGAGAGACGAGAGAGAGAGAGAGAGAGAGAGAGAGAGAGGAAGGAAAGAAAGGAAAGAAAGAAAGAAAGAAAGAAAGAAAGAAAGAAAGAAAGAAAGAAAGAAAGAAAGAAAGAAAGAAAGAAAGAAAGAAAGAAAGAAAGAAAGAAAAGAAAGAAAGAAAGAAAGAAAGAAAGGAAGGAAGGAAGGAGGAAGGAAGGAAGAAAAGAAGAAGAAAAGAGGGAAAGGAGGAAGGAAGAAAAACGCAGGAAGGAAAGGAGGAGATTGGCTTTTCGATGGCTAGTCTCTGAATAGCCACACTTACTAGAGCAGACTTCTGAGGGCAGACACAGGCCATGTATTGCCAGGCCTATCCTTAAAAAACTTTCTAGTTTGATGGAGCATTTCAGAACCAGTTTCATCTCTACTCCACAGGGAAGAAGGAATTTAGCAAAGCATATATCCTATACCTTGTCCATATTCATACTTCTGCCTAGTCCGCCATAGCTGTCCATTTTAGACTCCATCTTTCTCTCACTCTCTCTAAGTTCAGATGCTCTTGTCTTTAGGATGTCCTAAATGGCTTCCTAGACTTCTTCCTTCTATTCCTGTTTCCCATCTCTCTGAGCTCCCTGTCTCCTCCCTTTCCACCCCTGCCAATCCCTGTCTCTCACATACACACCCCTACTTCCCTCTATTCCCCCTGCCCCTCGAATCTCCATAGCAAGGCCCACCTGATTGGTTTCTTTCTTTCCTGAGAAGACTGAATCTGAGTTCTCAGGATAATTTCGCTTTCCTTTTCTTCATCAATATGCAAACTATTAAATATCTCTTTCATAATTATGGTTAATTTCATCACCAGCACCTTAATTGGCTGGGTCTAATGGGGGAATTCTTGCAAGGAGACAGAGCAGAAATATTTTGACGGGATCCCTCCCAGCCCCATTGTGTCAGTAAAAGGCTGTGCGTGTGGCACAGGGGAGGTTGAATTCACACCTGAGAGGGAAAGGAATAATAACCCTTAAGTCCAGGTGTGATCCAGGTGTGCGAGAAGAGCCAGAAAACTGATTTTTAGCCTTATCATCTATCATTATCATTGAACCGCCTCCATCCTGAAACCCTTTCCTCTGCCTGTTCTTACCTTGACTGCCCATCCCTTCCCCAGTCTCCTATCAGTCCTAACTCCCCATCCCTGCTCCGTACCATCCTTAAACTGATACTAGTGCCTATCCTGCTCCCATGCTGATACCACATCATCTCTCGAGTGATCTGGTATTCCTGTGCTGTCCCCATCCTCTACTGAGCCCATCTCTCCATGGACCTCTCTGCTCTTCCACTGTCCCTTCTGCCTCTACACTGTCTCCATCCCTGTAATGACTTTTCTCTCCACTTCCCACTTCTCTACCCTGACTGCCCTGCCACCTCTACACTGGTGCCCATCCCTACACGGTCTGTCATCCCTACATTCATCCTTCCCTCTCACTCTCTTTTCACCCTGAACTAATGATGCATTTCCCTATTCCCATCATCCCTACACTGACCTCCATCTCAATCCCAGCCACCCAGCTTACGTTGCTCTCAACCCCACCCTGGCCCCCAAACTTGCCCCCACCCCATGCCTACCCTGGCTTCCATCTCCACCAGCTTCACTTAAGGCTGAATTCCATGAGTCTCATAGTCAGTTACTCTGGTTTCTAGTGGAGAGGAGACAGCATGTCCCTCCCCATCCCACCCACCCCACTTTCTTTCACTCGTTCCATGCAATGCAGGCAGACTCTGTTCTCTGTGGCCTGGGTGGGGTCGGGCATCCCCAGAAAAAGAGTTTGCCCACCGTAAAGCAGACTCACATGTAGTTTTAGCCCTTGGCCTTGCTTGGTGCTGGCCAGATGCCAGGAGGAAGACCAGTGGGTTTGCTTAAGAAAAGGCCAGACCCCCCCCCCAAAGATGAAGTAAAATTCACTTTCTACGTCATCCTCCCAGGGCCGCCCTTGTGCTGCCTCTCCCTCCAGGAGGTCTGGCTCCTTCCTTTGTCGGTCTCCTACCTTGGTTCCAGAATACATGAGAGAGGGGCAACAAGACAGAGGTGGGCCAGTTCAGGGAGCGGCAAAGGGCCTTGGAGTAATAAAGCAGTAGATTGGCTCAGTGGATTGTTTTCATGGGAGAAATCAAGGGACAAGGGTGGTCCGCAAGGCAGTGGGGAGGTCTGTCTCCTTTTCCTTAGGAAGAATAAGGCAGTTGGTGATCTGTGTAGCATCTTCCTGGGTGAAATGACAATTGGGCTGATCCATATGTATTTTTCTTGGGGCGGAGTTGGACAGGCCTTAGCAGTCATCCAGGCCAACCACCTCATTGTACAGATGAGTAAATTAAGGCCCAGGAAAAGGTTAGATGACTTGCCAAGATCTCACTGCATTGAAGCAACAGAGCCGGGATTACTTCAGAGTTGAGAACGACATTTGTTTAATGGTCTACAGCCCATTCCTCTGTCTTTCCCCATCCCAGGCAGAACTGAGAGGCCGACAGATCTTTGGCTTTGGAACCGGAGAGCTTTCGCTCCAACTTCAGGTCCATGTGACCTTGCGCAAGGTCCTGCCTTCCCTTTGTTTATCTGTAAAATGAGCGCTTGGGGAAAGGTAACTCGAAGGTCCCTTGTAGCTTCGGACCCCAAACTGTCCGGTCCTCCGAGGTCTGCAGATAAGAAGAGCTCTGACTGCTTTAGCACTTCGAGGAGAGGTTGTAGCCTGGAGCTGGGAGGGACCGTGGAGAGGTTCTAGGCCAGACCTTTCATTTTACAAATGAGATGGGGCAAGTGCTCTCACCCCCAGTTTAGAGAGGTAGAGACTGAGGCTTTTAGCAGTGATATGACTTCACCTACCATCCCACTGCTAGCCAGGTCTTGGAATCCCTGAAGCCCAGCTGGGGTGCCTGACACATAATTGGGACCTAATAAATGCTCGTTGAATTAAATTGAAATTAATACATACTGAGGGCCTCAGAGGCAATTCCTTGGTCTTCCTTGTCTTGTTATCTTGCACTTTCTCTCTCTTTCTCTCTTTCTCTCTCTCAGTCTTCCCCCTCTGTCTCTCTGTCCTCTCTGTGTCCTCTCTCTGTCTGTCTTTTTCTGTCTCTCTGTCTGTCTCTGTCTCTGTCTGTCTCTGTCTCTCTCTCTGCCCCCCTCTCTCTGTCTTTTTCTGTCTCTTTTTCTGTCTCTCTGTCTGTCTCTGTCTGTCTGTCTCTGTCTCTCTCTCTGCCCCCCTCTCTCTGTCTGTCTTTTTCTGTCTGTCTTTTTCTGTCTCTCTGTCTGTCTCTGTCTCTGTCTGTCTCTGTCTGTCTGTCTCTGTCTCTCTCTCTGCCCCCCTCTCTCTGTCTGTCTTTTTCTGTCTGTCTTTTTCTGTCTCTCTGTCTGTCTCTGTCTCTGTCTCTGTCTGTCTGTCTCTGTCTCTCTCTCTGCCCCCCTCTCTCTGTCTGTCTTTTTCTGTCTGTCTTTTTCTGTCTCTCTGTCTGTCTCTGTCTCTGTCTGTCTCTGTCTGTCTGTCTCTGTCTCTCTCTCTGCCCCCCTCTCTCTGTCTGTCTTTTTCTGTCTGTCTTTTTCTGTCTCTCTGTCTGTCTCTGTCTCTGTCTGTCTCTGTCTGTCTGTCTCTGTCTCTCTCTCTGCCCCCCTCTCTCTGTCTGTCTTTTTCTGTCTGTCTTTTTCTGTCTCTCTGTCTGTCTCTGTCTCTGTCTGTCTCTGTCTGTCTGTCTCTGTCTCTCTCTCTGCCCCCCTCTCTCTGTCTGTCTTTTTCTGTCTGTCTTTTTCTGTCTCTCTGTCTGTCTCTGTCTCTGTCTGTCTCTGTCTGTCTGTCTCTGTCTCTCTCTCTGCCCCCCTCTCTCTGTCTGTCTTTTTCTGTCTGTCTTTTTCTGTCTCTCTGTCTGTCTCTGTCTCTGTCTGTCTCTGTCTGTCTGTCTCTGTCTCTCTCTCTGCCCCCCTCTCTCTGTCTGTCTTTTTCTGTCTGTCTCTTTCTGTCTCTGTCTCTGTCTCTCTCTGCCCCTCCCTGTCTTTCTGTCTTTGTCTGTCTTTCTGTCTCTGTCTCTGTCTCTCTCTCTCCCTCTGTCTCTCTCTCTCTCTGTCTCTCTGTCTCTCTCTGCCCCTCCCTGTCTGTCTGTCTTTCTCTGTCTCTGTCTCTGTCTCTCTCTGTCTCTCTGTCTCTGTCTCCCTCTCCCTCTGTTTCTCCCTTCCCCCTCCCCGCCTCTCTCTCCCCCCATATCCCCTTGATAAAGGACCCAGGCTCCAATAAGCCAAAGTTCTCTCCCTTCCTCTCCCACCCACCCCCCAAGTGCACCTGGTCTGTCTCAGCCCCTGAGCTCAGATGTTCCCCAAATGCACTTGCTGCATTATTCCATGAAACAATGATAGCAAATATGTGCCCTGGAGCCAGGGTGCAAATAATGTGAAATCAGACAAGCGAGGGACGAGGAAAGAAAACGGAATTAGGCATGGGCAGGCGATACAAATGGGGGAAGACAAGGTGCCTGCATTCTCCCCTTATCTCTGCCATCCCTCCTCCCTCCTCCTTGGGCATCTGCAGGAGCTTCTTTCCCCCCACCCAGGTCCTTGCTCCTCCACCTCAGGGTTGAGATCAGCTTTCCTGGGGTGGTTGAGAAAAGAGAAGGGAAGGCTGAGTGCTGCAATCCTGCTGTGGTACATACAGACAGAGGCCCTAGGTACAACTCTCACCTCTGCTGCTTACTCCCTCTGTGACCCTGAACAAGATACTCTCTGGCTTCCCCTGCTTGGGTCTCAGTTTCCTCCTTTGTAAAATACAAGGATTGACTTAGATGGCATCTGGGAGTCCTTCTAGTTCTAGATCCAGGGCCCTGTGGCCTAGGCTGGAATCCCAGCCCTGCCACCTATTGATGTGTGTCAGGGAAGGCATCTGCCTCAGTCCCCAGTTCTGCGCACAGTTGGTGCTTTGTGGATATTCAATGAATCCTTCAAATGCCACTTGGGATGCCACTAATCAATTCAGACAAATGACAATCCAGGGAATGCAGAGTGCTATAGAAGTGTTACTGGGCAGTAGCAGTAGCACTAAGGGGTGGGGAGTAGTCTGGTTTTGCCAGAAAATGGGGTGAAGATTAGTGGGAACCAAGCACAGAAGGATTGGAGAGGAGGGGGGTCAGATAGTGGAGGACCCAACCTCAACCCAGACATTCTGTGTGCTCAGTTCTAAGGTCCCTCCAAGCTCTGGAGTTTCATGTTCTAAGATGCAGTCTGGTTCTCCTGTGTGTTCTAGGTTTCCTGTGTTCCCAGGTCTCTGTCACTTTGTTTGAGTTCCATCCTCGTTCTAATGATCTATGTCCTAAGAAGAATTCAACATTCTAAGGACCTGTCCAAATCTAATATTCTATATTCTGTTCCAAGGACCACCCCAATTTTGGCATTCCATATATGAGGGTTCCTTCTAGCTCTCACCTTCCATATTCTAAGATCCCTTCCTGCTCTGATGTTCTAGATTCCACGTTCTAAGTTACTTCTCTGCCCTTCCCCCCCCAAAAAAAAACTATAAGAGAGGGCAGCTGGGTAGCTCAGTGGATTGAGAGCCAGGCCTAGAGATGGAAGGTCCTAGGTTCAAATGTGGCCTCAGACACTTCCCAGCTGTGGGACCCTGGGCAAGTCACTTGACCCCCATTGCCTAGCCCTTACCACTCTTCTGCCTTGGAGCCAATACACAGTATTGACTCCAAGACGGAAGGTAAGGGCTGTTTTTTTTAAAACTATAAGAAAATTAATGCACAGGTAAAGGATGAGAAAGGCAGTCATTTCAAAATCATATTCCTCTATTTCTGGACATTAGAACTTTACTTGGCAGTCAGTGGGAGCCATGGAAAATGTTTGAATGGAGGAGTAACCTGACCAGATTTTTTGCATGCAGAAAAGTCTTTTGGGAGCAGACAATGTAAGGAATAGATTATAGCTGGGAGACAATGGAGATAGAAATACCTGTTTAAAGGTTACTTTAACAATAAGAAGTTATTTCCATTCAGTCATTTTGGGGGTCATATCCAACTCTTTGTGACCCCATTTGGAGTTTTCTTGGCAGAGATACTGGAGTGGTGTGCCATGTCCTTCTCCAGCTCATTTTACAGATGAGGAAACTGAGGCAAGCAAGATAAAGTAACTTGCTCTGGGTAATACAGCTAGTGAGTGTCCAAGGCAGGATATAACCTCTCTCTGTCTAACACTCCATCCTCTGCACCAGCTCCATCCTCAATAGTACATCAGGTGCTCATGAGGTCCTGCATTAGAGAGGTGACAGGAAGAATAGAGAGTGACTAATAAAGATGGGAGAGATGAGGGATGTTGCAGAGGGAGAATCCAGGGACCTTGGTAACTGATTGGGTAGGAGGAGTGATCTAGGACTGTGATGCCAAACCTATGGCACAGGTGCCAAAGATGGCATAGAAAGCTCTCTGTGGGCATGTGTGCTACTCCCCCACCAGTTTGGTACTAGAAAGGAGAAGGACCCTTCCCATTCTCCACCATGCCTGAGGACATTTTTTCACATCACCTGCCCCTCTGCCCAACATCAAAATGGAAGTGCTTCTTCCCTCCCCTGGCACAGGGTCTGGGAAGGGCATGTCATGTGATCTCTGGGGGTGTGGCACAGCAATGCTCTCTAAAAGATTTGCCTAGGAACTGCTCTAGGAACAATATATTATCACCAGATTTAGAACTTCAAGAGCCTTCACAGATCATCTAAACCCATTTCACAGATATAGCTACTAAGACCCAGAGAGATAAAAATCTGAATTCTTGCCCAGGATAACTTAATTCTTAAGTGGAAGAACTTATGACTCCAGATCCCATGATTTGTCCACTGTACCACACTGCCCCACATGGGACTAGACAAAAAACAGTGATTGGCCCAGGGCCACTTTTATGCTCCCAAGAGAACACCCCCAAAGACCCAACCTGCTACCAGTGGCTAAGAAGCATCCTTCTTGCATCCACTAGGTTTCAAGCCAGAAGAAAACTCCATCCATCATGTCAGTGTGTCCTTCCTCGAATCTGACTCTCTTGTCCAATACTGAGATTTTTACTGCTTTTGTATTTATAGATCTAATTTTGAAAACCTGTGCCCTCAAATGAACCCCTTCAGGGGGGCAAGTATCCAAAATAAAGCTCTGATTTAAATGCATAAAGCAGCCTCCAGAGCAGCAGCAATTAGGAGAGTAACCAATGTAATAAACAGTGCCAGGCTGTTTAAGCCCTGCTGAGAGACCAGGCCAGTTTGGACGGGAGGTACAGAGCTGCCTGAATGGACACAAGACAGCCTGCACTGGTGTTTGCAAAGTCCATGTACCTGCAACAATGGGGTAGCAGAAAAAGAGCCCTGGGCTAAGAGCCAGGACACCTGGCTTCTACACTTGGCTTTGGAACTAACTCACCATATAACCTTGGGAAAGCTTCATCTCTGTGAGCCTCAGTTTCCTAGTCTGTCAAATCGGAGAGTTAGATTCCAGGAACTCCAAGCTCTCTTGCAGTTCTGAAATTCAGGGTACTAGAATCCCAAACAGCTCTGACGTTCCATGTTCTACATCCTTTTCTATCTCCCATTTCTGATATTTAAGTTCTAAGGCCCTTTCCAAAGGGCATTCTGTGTTCCAAGTTCCAGAATTCTATACCCCAAATTCTCAGGTCCCTCTCAGCTCTCACAGTCTGTTTGAAGAGCCACCAAACTCTGCCAGGCAGTGGTCTGTGTTCTAAAATCCCTCCCAGCTCTGACATTCTATGTTCTAAGAGGTATCCAAAAATTTGGAAGAGAAATAGGAACTCAACCTTTGGTTTTGATAATCCAGGAAACACTCAGATGACTCAATTCCCTCCACCAATGAAAGTTGATGACATCTGTCTACCACCAACAGCTCCATGGCCTTGGGCAAGTCACAAACTTGTTTGCCTCAGTTTCCTTAACTATAAAAGTATGATAATAACAGCGCCTACCTCACAGGTTTGTTCTAAGGCTCAAATGAGAAAATATTTGTAAAAGTGCTTATAAGGCACAGTGCCTGGCACATAGTAGGTGTTCACTAAATGCTTGCGCTCTTCCCTTCCCCTTCAGAGAGCTTTCTAGCCCATTGGATAGTTAAGTGACTTGCCTAGGGTCACACAGTCATTATATATCAGAGATAGGAATTGAGCTCATTTTTCTGGATCTAGAATTATATCTCTCTATCGGGCAACCAGCCTCAAAAGAGGCATATTAGGACAATTGGATTTGAAGTCAAAGGATCTGGGTTCAAATGCTGACTCTCCCTGATAACTTCAGTCAAGTTGTACTACTTTGGACCCTGGGTTGTCTCTCATAAATAAGGATGTTAGATTGACAGCCTCTAATGTTCACCCTCGCCCTAAAGCTGTGATCGTGCAATTCCTCAACTCTGACACTAAGGACCCTTGCAGCTCATTCTTTCCATGAGAAAATGAATTCGCCAATGATGGATGCTACATGGGATGAGCTTATAACCGCACTCCCTGATTTCCAGGTATAGTCCCTGCTTGGCCCCAGAGCTACATGGAGTGTGTCCATTGTTCTGTGAGCCTGGACTATAGCGATGCCCTCCATGACTGAAGTGTGATACTAGAGTACTGGGAGGTGTTATGGAATGGGGGCAGAAATAGAAACAGACGCTTCCAAAGCAAGTTCAGGTTGGCTAAGAACTTTCTATAGAACACTCTAGACAGATCTCACAACAGGCCTATGAGGAAAGTATTCCAGGTGTGGTTAGCCCCATTTTGCAGATGAGGAGGCTGAGGCACAGAAGTCAAGTGATTTACCCAGGGTCATACAGCAAGTGTCTAAGGCAGAATTTGAACCCAGTTTTTCCTGACTTGAATAGAGCTCTCTACTAACAATACCATGATGTCTCTAGGATTCTCAAAGCCTATTACTGGGTGGTACCCAGGGTACAAGGGTTGCAACAAAGAATAGTGCATTCACAGTTACATATAAACAAACATGTATCTATGAAATGTGAACAGAACTTATACATCTATATATACATAGTTACAGATATTATCTGTGTACACACACATACAGTTACATGGATTATATATATATATATGAAATAGGAACAAGATTTTTTATAGACAGATATAATTATACATATATCATTCTAGGGCAGCTGGGTGGCTCAATGGATAGAGTATCTGACTAGAATCAGGAAGACTCATCTCCAAGAATTCACATCTGACCTCAGACACTTAGTAGCTAACTGTGTGACCCTAGGTAAGTCATTTACCTCTGTTTGCCTCAGTTTCCTCATCTGTAAAATGAGCTAGAATAGAAAATGACAAACCATTCTAGTGTCTTTGCCAAGAAAACCTCCAAAGGGGTCATGAAGAGTCATTCAGGACTGAACAACAACTAAACAAGAATATATTTAGATACTATATAGATAGTTACATGTATGTATATGTGATTCACATATATGAAATGGGAACAGAATTATATAGACACACAGTCGTAAATGTATATTTCTAAACTATGTATAATTATATCTGTTTTATATTATACATATAATCTGAACAGGAATGTATAATATGATATTTCTATAATATATTCATATAAACATGGTTAAATACATGTTTCATATATGTGGAAAATAAACAAGATTATCTATACATGCATATACAGTTACATGTTCTATGTATATGTCACATAGTTATATGTTTCATATATGAAATGTGAGCAGGAACATATATGTGTTTGTATGATATTATCATGTGTACTATTACATATGGAATATGAACAGGAATATTGTCATGTTTTATATTCCTCTACGTACATGAAATTACTTGCAATGTTTTATATATAGGAAATGTGAAAAGGATTATATTGCACATATAATTACAAATATATTTATATACTATATATATAAAATTGCAAGTCTCCTATATTAAAAATCTGAATAGGGATGTGTAATTTCATCTATATGTAATATATTCCTATATACATATACATGGTTATACATAGATGTTCACACACAAAAAATATAGACAGGATGCATCCACATATAAAATATATGTGGTTCTATTATTAATGTCTCCATATAATAATATACAATGTATTCATATGTGAGTACTTATTATATATTGAAATACATTTTTAAACTCTTCCCTTCCATCTTACAATCAATATTGGGTATTGGTTCTAAGGCAGAAGAGTGGTAAGGGCTAGGCAATGGGGGTCAAGTGACTTGCCCAGGGTCACCCAGATAGGAAGTGTCTGAGGTCAAATTTGAACCCAGGACCTCTCCTGGCTCCCAATCCACTGGGTCCTATATTGAAATATTTATTTAATGAGCTAGTTTTCTGCTGCCCTGGGTCAGTAATGGTTGGGTGAAAAGAATCAGAAGAAGGAATAAAGATAGTGCTGGGCCTGTGGGCACTTCTCAGGTGAGGAACCTCTGCCCACCAGTGGAGTATGGCACCATTTTGGGGCAGCCTGTAGGAGTGAGCTGCGCAGGACATGGATGGAGGGGCTGCATGTCTTGGCTAGTGTCACACAGCCACATCAGAGACAGGACTTGAACACAGGTCTTCCTGACTCCTCAGCCAGCTCTCTGTCTTCTAGTCTTTGCATCCTATCTTTAGACCCAAAGCTCTGGGTTCCAGTCCTAGCTCCACCTCAGCCTCCTCTCCCCCATACAGCCTTCAGATCTCTCTCTGTATCTTTCAAAGGAAAGAAGAGAACCTGATAATTCTTAGGGCTTCTTCCTGCTCTCATTATGCATGTCAGAAAGTAGATGAGCCAGTGATGAGCCGAATCTGACTGGAAGGGAGGGATGGTACAGGAGGGTCATTGGAGAGGAGGTCGGAGCCACACTGTGGAGACTTCTGAGTGGCAGGATGTAGGCTTTTTTGGATTTGGTAAGTGATGGGGAGCTAGAGTAGTGCTTGAGCAAAGGTGCATCTCATGGTAATCAAGTGGCATATCTGCCATGATTGGATGGTTGGAACAGATCCAAGTCAGACAGCTTCTACTGGAGAAGGTTAAAGGGGAGCCTGGCCCACTGGCTGGGGATCTGACTTTGCCCCAGTCACTGAACTCTGCATTTCAAAGCAGAAGAGCCTGGGTTTGAAATCCTGGCTTTACCACTCACTCCCTGGGCTACCTTGGTCGAGCCAGTCACTGTTTCCCAGCCTCAGTTTACTCATCTGTAAAATGATGGGGTTGAAAGAGATGGCCTTGGAGGTCTGGAATGGATCTCTGGACTTGGTTTCATGGGGGCCAGGCATGACGTGCTTGCCTGCCTGGTGCTAAAAGGCCCATTTATCTCTCACCATTTCCAGGCTTCGCACCAGAGATGGCCCCAGCTGCTTTCCCAATTACTTATTGATCGCCTGTCAGGATGTTTTCTTTGCTCATGGGTCACTGGAGCGTGTGCGACTCTAGCGAAAGGGAGGATAAAGGGTCCCTGAGGACTGGGGTCAGGTGGGGAGGGAGAAGGAATCAAGATGAAGAGGGCACAGGAAGAAGGTCACCCTTCTCACCCAAGCAGCCCCTCCTAGTAACTCTGCATGACCTTGGGCAAGTCCTTTCCTGTCCTTTGGTCTCCGTTTTCTCATCTGTGAATAAAGGGGTTGGGTTAGATGACCTCCAAGGTTCATTTCTACCCTAAATCTTAGGGGAAAACCCCTCAATATTGTGTTAATCTGTGGCTTATAGGGGTTGAATGATTCTGAGAAACCCATGAGGAAATCATAACCCTGTGAGGAAAAGAGTATACCTTTTTAACAATAAAAACCTTCCCTCCTGCCTGAGAATCCATTTCTTTTTTAAAATTGTATCTTTATTTTATTCAAATCACAAATTTACACATGAGTTTTCGAAAGTTACATGATTTAGAAGCAATTTTTAAGTATCCATTCCAAAGTAGAAGAGTAAGGGTTAAGTGACTTGCCCAGGGTCACACAGCTAGGAAGTATCTGAGGCCAGATTTGAACTTGGGAACTCCTATCACCAGGCCTGACTCTCTCTCTACTTACCTGTCCCAAAAGAGAATATAACTCTTAGCCAACAAACCAACAAGTACTTGTGAACTACTTGCAATGGACCAGGCCTTGCCCTAGACTCCCGGAACCCAAATCCAGACCGAAACAAGAGGGAGCTGGGATCAGAGGAGCTGACGGACTTCAGTTCTCATCTGAGGTCTGCCGTGGACTCTCTGGGTGACCCTGAAATCACAGCACCTCAGGGGGCCTCCGGCTCATCCTCTGAATTGAGGAGGTTGGTCTAGGCAATGTTCAAGCCCCTTCTAAGCTCCAAATCGATGCTCCGATGAACCGAATGATTATTGCATTACAGATTGCAGATAATCAGTCATTCATAACGATAGCGACCATTGTATTGTGCTTTAAGATTTGCGTGGAAAGGGAAGGGAAAAGAAAGAAACCCGAGTGAGGTCGTACCGCTAGGAAGGGCTAGAACTGGGCTCGGGCTCAATTCTGAGTCCTAGACCAGTCCCTACTCTCTGACCACAGGAAATGACACGGGAAACGGTCAAGCCTGGAAATGAGCTCAGAATCCTCCTGTCGCTTTGGACGCTTTGGGGAACTGAGGAACAGGGAGGGAAGGGTGGACTGGATCAAAGTTACTCCGCAAACTAGTAACAGACGTGACTTACCCAAATCCTTGCCTCCACGAGCCCGAAGCGTCTGCACGCTCCTTGTCACCCCTCGATCCCACCCACAAAGAGCGGGGAGGGGGATGCCTTCAGAGTTCCGCCTCCCCCAGGAGGCAGAGGGGCCCTGCTATGTATAGCTCCCATGTCTGCGGTGCCCATGGGAAAATGAATCATAAGGCTTTCCAGAAGTAGGAGCTAATGCTCCCAAAATTCAGTGGCTGTCGGCTCTCCTCTTCTTCCCTCTGCCCAGCCGTGAACAATGGCCATTCAATGGGCATTGCTTAAATATCTGCTCTGTGCCAGGCACTGTGCTGGGCTCTGGGAGGACAGAGAAAAGTCCAGCAGCCTCTGCCCTGATTGAGGAAGAAAAGCCATCCTTATGGAAGAAACAGACGCCAACCACGACTTTCCCAAGCTGCCACTTCCTCGGCTAGGAGACCCATTTTTCCTTTCTCCCGGGGTTCTGCATGAAATAACGAAGGCAGAGGTCTTTGTCACCCTGCTATAAACATCCATGATCACTGTTAGTCTTTTCCCTACTCTTCCTCTTGAGGGATTTAGTGGAAAGAGCACCGGTTTGGAGTCCAAGGACCCAGGATCAAATCCTGCAACATCACTCATTTACGTGAGCTTGGACGAGTCACTTCATTGTTTTAAGCCTCTCTCTCTCCTCCTCTGTAAAATGAGGGCATTGAGGGGCGGCTAGGTGGCTCAGTGGATTGACAGCCAGGCCTAGACAAGGGGAGGGTGTTGGGTTCAAATCTGACCTCAGACACTTTTTTTAGAGGCATTGCCTCTACCTTATCATTCTTCTGCCTTTGGACCAATACATAGTATTGTTTCTAAGAAGGAAAGTAACGGTTTAAAAAAGACACAGCAGGGGCAGCTAGGTGACTAGAGAAGGAGGCCCAGACACAGGAGGTCCTGGGTTCAAATTGGACCTCAGACACCTGAGCGAGTCACTTCAGCCCAATCCTTGCCTGTTTTTCTTCCAGACAGAAAATAAGGGTTTGGAAACAAAATGAAGGGGTTGGTCTAGAAGGTGTCGCCGCACAGCTCTGATCTCGGCTGGCATCCCTAACGCTGTCCCCTCTCTTGTGTTTGCCTTGCCCGCAGGTGAGAGAGAGGATGATCGCCGGGGACGCTAGCATGCACAGCCCCATCCTGGCCTGCTGGCAGCCGATCCTCCTGCTGGTGCTGGGCTCTGTCTTGTCGGGCTCGGCCACGGGCTGCCCGCCGCGCTGCGAGTGCCTGCCCCAGGAGCGCTCGGTGCTTTGCCACCGCAAGCGGTTCATCGCAGTGCCCGAGGGCATCCCCACGGAGACGCGGCTCCTGGACCTGGGTAAGAACCGCATTAAGACTCTCAACCAGGACGAATTTGCCAGCTACCCGCACCTGGAGGAGCTCGAGCTCAACGAGAACATCGTGAGCGCCGTGGAGCCGGGCGCCTTCAACAACCTCTTCAATCTCAGGACTCTGGGGCTCCGCAGCAACCGGCTCAAGCTGATCCCCCTGGGCGTGTTCACGGGCCTCAGCAACCTGACCAAGCTGGACATCAGCGAGAACAAGATCGTCATCCTGTTGGACTACATGTTCCAGGACCTGTACAACCTCAAGTCCCTGGAGGTGGGGGACAACGACCTCGTCTACATCTCCCACCGAGCCTTCAGCGGCCTCAACAGCCTGGAGCAGCTGACGCTGGAGAAGTGCAACCTGACGTCCATCCCCACCGAGGCCTTGTCCCACCTGCACGGGCTCATCGTGCTGCGGCTGCGCCACCTCAACATCAACGCCATCCGCGACTACTCCTTCAAGAGGCTCTACCGGCTCAAGGTCCTGGAGATCTCGCACTGGCCCTACCTGGACACCATGACGTCCAACTGCCTCTACGGCCTCAACCTGACCTCGCTGTCCATCACCCACTGCAACCTGACGGCCATCCCGTACGTCTCGGTGCGCCACCTCGTCTACCTGCGCTTCCTCAACCTGTCCTACAACCCCATCCTCAGCATCGAGGGCTCCCTGCTGCACGACCTGCTGCGCCTGCAGGAGATCCAGCTGGTGGGCGGCCAGCTGGCCACGGTGGAGCCCTACGCCTTCCGGGGGCTCAACTACCTGCGCATCCTCAACGTGTCCGGCAACCAGCTGACCACGCTCGAGGAGTCCGCCTTCCACTCGGTGGGCAACCTGGAGACGCTGATCCTGGACAACAACCCGCTGGCCTGCGACTGCCGCCTGCTCTGGGTCTTCCGGCGCCGCTGGCGGCTCAACTTCAACAAGCAGCAGCCCACGTGCGCCACGCCGGAGTTCGTGCAGGGCAAAGAGTTCAAGGACTTCCCCGACGTGCTCCTGCCCAATTACTTCACCTGCCGCCGGGCACGGATCCGGGACCGCAAGCCCCAGCAAGTCTTCGTGGACGAGGGCCACACGGTGCAGTTCGTGTGCCGGGCCGACGGGGACCCGCCCCCCGCCATCCTGTGGCTGTCACCCCGCAAGCACCTCATCTCCTCCAAGAGCAACGGGCGGCTGACGGTCTTCCCCGATGGCACCCTGGAGGTGCGCTACGCCCAGATCCAGGACAACGGCACCTACCTGTGCATCGCCGCCAACGCCGGCGGCAACGACTCCATGCTGGCTCACCTGCATGTGCGGAGCTACTCCCCCGACTGGCCCCACCAGCCCAACAAGACCTTCGCCTTCATCTCCAACTTGCCCAATGAGAGCGACGCCAACAGCACGCGCGCCACCGTGCCTTTCCCTTTCGACATCAAGACTCTCATCATCGCCACCACCATGGGCTTCATCTCCTTCCTCGGCGTGGTCCTCTTCTGCCTGGTCCTCCTGTTTCTCTGGAGCCGAGGGAAAGGCAACACAAAGCACAACATTGAGATCGAATACGTCCCCCGCAAGTCAGACGCTGGCATCAGCTCTGCCGATGCGCCTCGCAAGTTTAATATGAAAATGATCTGAGGCAGGGCAGGGGGCCAGGGTGCCCAGGGTGGGGGAAGTGACCACCCCGGCCCCAAGGACGAGAAACGGAGACTTAACAGGCGATCTCTCCCTCTCTCTCTCTCTCTCTCTCTCTCTCTCTCTCTCTCTCTCTCCACTTCTCCCATCTTTATCACCCCATCTCACCCCTCCTTGCCCTTGCCCCCTGTCTACACAGCCCTGGCCTGACCCCAGCCCTCACCAATCGCTCTTTATACAAGGACAACATCTGGCCAGGTGTTCGGACTCAGTGTTTGTAGGGACATGCTCTGACAGACTGGGGTCAGAGGCCACTGCAAAACAAAACAAACGAACCAACAAACACAAAAAAATTCAATAAATCAATAAAAAAAAGTTAAGAACTTCCTCTGTAACTTGGGTTTCAATAATTATGGATTTTTATGAAAACTTGAAATAATAAAAAAAAAACTATTTCCTATAGATAGTTGGAATGCAAACTTTTGACTTCCTGATCTGTCCAGACCCCATGGCCCATCAGCTCTCCCCTCTTACTCCCCTTTTCTCCTCTTCCTCCTTCATCTGCTCCTACCTGGAAAAGAGGTAACAGATCAAAGGTGCGTTGATTCTCCCAAGCCCTACCTCAGTCCCCAGGTCTGGTCTAGTCCTTTTGCTCTGAAAAAACTTCTCTGGTCAAGCTAAGTCCTAGATAGAGGCTGGAGCAGAGTCCAGGGGTAGCCTGGATTGATTCCAGCTTGGGGATGCCCCATGACCTGCTCTGGAGACTTGGGGTGGCCCAAAGGGGAGAAGCCACTGACCAGTCAATGAGTGGTTGCCCTGTGGTTCCCCCAAAGTCAAGAATCTGTGAGGAATTCGTGGGTCTGGGGACCAAGGATATGGTCAAGGGTCTTGAATCCTTGTACTCATTGGCCTGGAAGGCAGAAGACCTGGGTTAAAAGGTCAGTTTTGCCGTTGACTTGCCCGGAACTTAGGTAAGTTGAATCCTCTCTGAGACTCAGTTTAGCCATCTAGCAATTGAGTGTAATAAAGTCTGTCCTGCCTACCTCACAGGGCTGTTGTGAGGTTTAGATAACACAGAAATGCTCTCTAAGTTAGAGGGAGTCCGATAAATGAGAGTCAATATGGCGGATGTTCTTACTTCATTGTTGTTATGATTATTATCATCATCATCACCTGGTCCTGGGCAACTCCCCCACATGGGACAAGCTCGTGGCCATGGGTCTTTATGCGGTTCTATCTACAGAGGGATAATGTTGCCAGAAAAGAGGGGGTGTGCCCAGAATCCCCCCAGAAACTCGACTTCTAAAGGCTTCCATGAACTCAATGCTTTTGTGAGAGGCCAAAAGGAGGGATGGTCATGGCAGCCAGTGGTTCCAGGGCTCTCAATAGAAGAAGCTCCTTCTGGCTGTAGTTCTCACTTCCCTCCAACTGGAAAGGTCCTCATTCCCCTATTAGAATCACCTCCAAAACGCCCCCTTTCATCCAGCCTCTGCTTGCATAGGTACCCGGATGGGGAGCTCATGACTTGTGGAGGCAGCCCATTCTGTCCTAAAAACAGTCAAGACTTCTGTTCTACCCCATAATGAGTAAAGACTTCCCTGCTGGCTTCAGGATCAAGAGATCTGGGTACAGACCCTGACTTGTCTATTTCCTACCTCTGGGACATTGGCCAAGTCCTTTCCACTTGGCCTCAGTTTGCTTATCTTCCAAAGGAAGCCAGTGGACTCAGTCACCCTTGAGGCCCCCTCCAACTTGCCATCTGGGATCCCAGCTTCACCCCCTGAAGCCACACAGAGTAAGCCTAATCCCAGCCTGTCCTCCCGAGTGACTCAATTTGCCAGATTAGACATCCAGTGCAGGATGGGGGAGAGGGTAGAAGAGGGGAGGCAGCAGAAAGTGGAGGCTCTCGGGGTGATGAGGATGCCCCGCTATCCTCCCTGTCCCCTTACCCTCTGAGAGCCGCCGTCCTTGCTTAGGGGAAGGGGATGGGGAGAAGGGTAGGGACAGGGTGGGGAAGTTCTGCCAGAGAGAAGCTGCAGATGGAATCTCTAGCCACAGGCCCCCAAGGCCCTTCAGAGCAATGCAGAATGAAAGCTGTGCTGTCTCCCTGGAGCTGAGAGCCAAGATGGGGCTGGTGGGGGCAGCCTGGGGCAGGGCTGGGGGAGAGGGAAGAGAAAGCACGCTACAGACAGAGCCCAGAGCAGCTGCTAATCCTAGCTATCTACCCACCATCCACTTCCTCCCTCCCCAACAAGCCCTTGACCTCCCTGCCATTTCACCACAGGCAGAAACTGAGGTCTGTCTCTGGGCAGCTTGACTTAAGTTTGATGAAGGGAGGCTAGGTGCTTCCCAAGGTGTCTGAGCATTGGGATCACAAGGTCTGGAAGGGCCCCAGAGACCCTCTAGTCCAACGCCCTCATTTTAGAAATCGGAAAACCCAGACCCAGAAAAATTAAATGACTTGCCCAGTATAACACAGATAGCAAGGAAATGAGCCAGGATTCGAACTCAAGTGCTCTGGCTCCAAATTCAGTATTCTGTTCAAAAAATAATATAATTCTTTCTATAACCACAGCCTATGGGGTAGGCCCCCCCACCCCAAAAAGCAGATTTTCTTGAGAATGATGAGACCATGGGGTCCTGGTTCCCACTAAGAAAACTCACAGGAAGTTTCTATTTATAGACTCTAGGAAAATTATTTAAATAATTTTATATAATTCAATTTATTTTATTATATTAAATATATTTTATTAACTTTTATTATATATAATAAAAGTTAATCAACAATATTATTATAATATAGAATCATCTTAAATGTATTTATATTAGAATTACATTATAATTTTTATTTTATTTGTTTTATATAGTCATATATTATTTTATATGATAAAATAAATTAAATAAATAATATATTGAAATTTTAAAAATAAATATGATAAAATAATTTACATAATTTTAAACTCCTGGGCCTTGGCTTCCCCATCTGTAAAATGAGGAAGGTGGATGAGATAGCTTCTTAGGTCTCTTCCTGCTTTTGATTTGTGATCCTAATGGGGCTATGGAGTTAGATCTACCTCTTCAGAAACTGGACAGAATTAAAGTTTAAATTGTTAGTTAATGAGCCAAGGGAAGTGGAGAACCCTCTCCTCTATCAGACATCAAAAACTTTGCAGGCTGATAGGAGTAGAAGGCTATTATGGAATCCTAGAATCTGAAAACTAGGAGGAATCCCATTTTGCACTTAAAGAAACTGAGGTTCGGGGAGCTTAAGTATCTTGCCCAATGTCTTGTCTACATATCAGCTTAATCTTAAGATAACCCAATAATCTGGCCTCAAATACTTCCTGACTGTGTGACCCTGAGCAAGTCACTTAACTCCTATTGTTTATCCCTTGCCACTCTTCCATCTTAGAATTGATACTAAGATAGAAGTTAAAGGTTTTGCGAAATAAAAAGAGAAAGCTAAGGAAAGGGCAACAAACCCTAGTGTCAGAGCTGGCAAGGACCTCCAAGGTTACCCCTTGTCCAGCCCTTCTCTATGCAGGTAGGAGTCAGCATGGTAGAATCATGTGGAACTTCTTGACCTTTTTGGTAACAGTGTGGTGATGCCCCTTTTCAGAATCATGTTTTCCAAATGCCTAAAAGACAATACAAAGGATTACTAAAGTCACTAGTAAAATTGAAATTGTTTTTCCAAATACATATATATATATATTTGAGAGAGAGAGAAAGAGAGAGAGAGAGAGAGAGAGAGAGAGAGAGAGAGAGAGAGAGAGAGAGAGAGAGAGAGAGAGAGTCTAGATCTGGATCTAAAATAACCCTGAGGAGTGACCTTCCAATTTCCATTTGCCAGGAAACTATCTCCCAAGGGAGCCCTCTCTACTTTTGCACAGCTCTAATTGTTAGGAAGCCTTTCCTTACATGGCACTAAAATCAACAAGACTCAGAGGAAAGAGCATTAGATTATCAATCAGGGGACCTGGGTTCAAATCCCCCTTCTATCACTGTGTGACCTTAGGCAAGTCTCTGAACCTCCTTAGGCTTTAGTGTGCTTGTGTATGAAACAAGAGTTGAACTGGCTAGAGTTAATTATGATAGTGTAAATATGCCTCCTGGAAATTGTGGTTTATTCAATAAATATTTATTAAACATGTACTGTATACAGAGAACCCTACTAGACAGAGTCCATTCCCTCATGGAGCTCACAGCCTAGGAGGGAGACAAGACATCTATACAACCACAATACAGGATGCCGGCTTTGGAGAAAGTACAAAGTCAAGCACATGTAGGACCTGAATGAGACTCATTTGTTCCCATTTCTGCTCTCTGGAGCCAAGACTAATGAATCCCTCTTCCACATGACAGTCTTTAAAATACTCAAAGATAGCTATAATGGCTTATATGCCAATCTGCTTCCCAGTCAGTCCTCTTTTTCAGGCTTCTATGAATGCAAATTAATTATGTATTAATTTTCCTCTCTGCTGCCTCACACCATTGATTCATATTGAGCTAACTGTCCACATAAATTCCCAAGTCATTTTCATAAGAACATGGCATGCTTCCCGAAGCAGGCACGGGTGTAATTGATTTTTTTGGCCTACATGGAAGACTTTACATTTATTCTTGCTAGCTTTTGTCTTCTAAGGGTCAGCCAGTCACACTACAGCTAGCCCAAATCTTTTTGGAGACTAAGTCTGGTATCCAATAAGTTACCTATTGCTTTGCCATTTGTGACTTGTAAATATGTTAAGCAATCCATTTTTATCTTCATCCAGATCCTTAATAAAAAATCATGGCAGAGGACAGAGTCTCTGATAGAGACTTCCCTGCAAGTTGACAGTAATGACATCTGCTTAGATCCATTTATTCAATCAGTCTCGAATCCACCTAACTGTCCTCCATGTTTTCTACAAGGTTAGAAGTGTCTTGCTATAGTGGGGTATGATTGAAAGAGCACTAGATTTGGAGTCAGAGGATCTGAATGCAAATTCAACTCCTGCCACTTACTGTGTGACCCCTAATAAGTCACTTCACTTTTTGGGGTCCATTTCCTTTTCTGAAAAATGGAAAATTTAGGGTTAGAGAGTCTTCAAGGTTCTTTCTGGACCTAAATTCCATGGACAGTGGCACAGAGAGAAAATTCAGGCTGGATGAACAGAGAAATTCACTAATAGTATTGTCCAAAACTTGAATCAGTTGCCTCACGAGGTAATGAGCTCCCCATCCCCAGTGGAGATCTTCAAGCAAAGGATAAATAACTGACCCCTTGTCAGATATGTTGTAGAAGGATTCAGGGACCATTTGGACATAATCCCTTCTAACTCCCAAGTTCTTTGATTCTGAAATCTAGGCCTACTTCATGTATAACAATGAATCCCCAATCTCTGAGAACAGGAGATACTTTTTTAACATCAAAACATTTCTTGGACCCCCTGCACTGCTATAATGGCAACCCTATTAGCATTCCTTACATCAAGTCTAATTTACTGAGAAAATACAAGATGAAAAAAAACCTGCTATGAATTCAGTGGCATTTTAAAATGAATTTTAATTTTATTAATCCCAACAGCATCTATATTCACTTGAAAAGTCATTATACGTATATGTGATACATTATTTATTCAGCTGTCCAAAGGTGTGCTTGCTTCTTTCCAGATCCAAATAGGGATTGAAGAACCCCTTGTAATAACTCCAAGCTCCACTGACTCCCCCCAACCTCTGGGGGGTCCAGAATGTCTCGAGAAGTCCTTGCTGCATGAGGGGTTCTCTCTGTGATGTTCTCACTCCCAACTTCATTTCTCTAGACTTCAGCCCTTTGTGACCTTGCCCAAGCCTTAACAATGGAATCAAGTTTATCTTCCATGAATTACACAGGCGTCTCCTTGATGAGATTGGAGACTCACCTCAGACACATTCGATTTTGACTCAGGCTCTTCCCCTGCCTACCCCAGGCAACTCCATACTGCACTCTGATGAACAACTTCCCAGAATTTTGCATTAGGGAACCATTTCCTTGGTCTATTGGGTTGACATCTGAGCTGCTCAGGAATGACAAAATTGGGGACAGAATGAGTAGCCACAGTGACAGGTTCATAGTATCCCAAATTTAGAGCTGGAAGCGGACCTTTGGATTCACCAAGCCTAACCCCCTTCATTGTATAAATAAGGAAACTGAGTCTTATGCAGGTTAACTGGTTTGGCCATGGCTACACAGCTAGTGATTGTCAGAAGTGGGACTTGAACCCAGTTCTTCCAGATTCCAAGAGTGCTCTACCAATTATGCCCATTATTACCAACATTATCCTCACCACCACTTGGGGCCATTTTCTTCAACCTTATAAATGAATAACACTTCCTGATTCCAAGTCAAAGAAGTTGGGAGGGGAACAAAAGGACCTATGGGCAAACAAAGACCTTGGGCCAGAAACCCAATGGTCTGTAGAGAATGCTGCCATTGCCCAAGAAGGGAACAAGGCAAAGCAAGGAAGGAATTCACCTGAGATGAGAATCCTTCCAGAAGAAGTAAGCAGCCAGCTGGTAGCTTCCTCTATACACTATTCTTGTTCACTAGCTGCTAAGTTCAGTAGTTTCTACCTTTTGCTGGAGTGCGAGTGTAGTCAGCATCCTCTTTATTCTCAGACCCTAGGGCAGCATTCTGCTTGCCCTACTCTAGTTATGGCTCTGCCTTTCACATCATTGATCTCATTTGACCATTCTTGAGATGTGGACAGGACAGAGAGGATTAATCCCATTTTACAGATAGACAATTTGGGTAAGATCAGACATATTAAAGAAGAGAAAGCATCTCTGGAAATGGCTGGACTGATGAAGAAGTCAAATATTGGGGAAATGGTGCTCAGATTCTGGGTTCTAATCCCAGCTCTCCTAAACACTCCTTATATGACCTTAAAGAAATAATTCACCATCTTCTGTAACATGAAAGAACTGAATTCGATAGTCTAAGATTCCTTCTCTTAATCTCATGATTCTACAATCTCCAAATTCTCTTCCAACCCTAAACCCTATGATCCTGATTCCTTTCAAGGGTTATTCTCTAATTCTTTGAGGCAAACTGCCCAAAGTCACCTAGCCTGAGTGGCAAAGCCTGCTTTTGTACTCTGAATTATGGGATCAAAGACTCAAAGCTGGAAGAGCCTCTAATCCAACCCCCTCAATTTATGGATGAGAAGATCCAGTCCTGGCAAGATTAAGGGACTTGCTAGATTAAGGTCACATAGCTAGTAATTAGTGGAGTTGGGATTTGATCCTGCATTGATTGACTCTGAATCCAACCCATTTCCCATTGCAGAGGTTGGGATAGGGAGGGAACAAGCATTTATTAAGCACCCACTGTGTTCCAGGCTGTGTGCTAAGCATTTAGACCAATGGTAACGACATCCAATGTCATGACAGTCTATTGCCTCCAGAAGACTCTACCGACCGAGCCAAGCACCGAGTCCTGGCGACTCAGTGTTTCCTGTCCTCCCTCTTCCCCTACACAATCTCCGAGAGCCCAGACTGGAATCTCTGCAAATCAGATGCTATTTCTCTGTGTTAAGGACCCAACTGGGTCCTGAAACATTGTTCACCATTTGAAGAATTGGGGCTGCTCTGTGGGGTGAATTACAGAGAACAGTAGTAGGGAGAACACTGGCTGGGTAGGACTGAATATCTTCAGGCATCTGGACAGGCGCAGGGGGCTGAGAAAATTAAGAGGCATAAACAAGGGAGAAAAGATAACAATCTTAGAAAAGATCTGAAATTCCAACAGGGGCTCAGCTAGCACAGTGCCGGGCTCCCTCCTCTCAGCTCTTTGTGCTCCTACAGTGGCACTAATGTTCCCATTTCCACACACTGTTGGGAAAGGATCTGAGGCTTCTGGATGAAGATGCTCCGGTTCTCATCGCTGTAAAAGATTCAGGCCAGATTGGTGATGGAGGAGAGAATCAACCTCACTGCTCCTATTGTCTCGGGTCCCTCTCCCCAGGTTCTCCCTCACCTAGGAGGCCTGGAGGTCCCTGGAAAGGCTGAATCAAGAACCAGAGGACACCCAAGGATTGCTACAGAACCCACCCACAGCTGAGCTCTCGGTATTGAATGGCCAATGGGCAATTTAGTCAGGTTGAAGGGAGCTGAAGTGAGAGAAAAGAGAAGAGGGGGGCCCAGAGCAAAAGGAGAAAGTAACAGAGTCTATTTCTTCCCTTTCAATCCCCAGGATCCTAGAGCTGGGAAGAAGCCATGGAACTAGACAAATCATTCCTTGAAGAAGCCTACATTCGCAAAATATCTTCTAATCGAATCCAATGCTAAACAAGAATCCCATGCAATGTCCCTCAGGAGGGGTCATATAGCTTTTGCTAGAAAACCTCCAAAGAGGGAGGAGCCCCCTTGTGCCCAAAACAACCCAGGCCACTTTGCATGGCCCTCATTTCAAGGGAAGTTGGGTTTTTCCCCCCTTCTATTAAGCTTGAAATCTGCCTCCCTTTTAACTTCTGCTCTCTGCGCCTACTCCTGCCTTCTGGGGCCAAGTCGATTGAGACTAATTGCTCTCCCATGTGACAGCCCATAAAATTCTTGAAGACAGTAATCATGCCCTCCCTAAATCTTCTCTTATTTAAGCCAGACATGTCCACTTCACTCAAGACATCGTTTTCTGGTTTGCTTTCAAGTCCCCTTGCCATCCTGGTCACTGTCCTCTGGGCCAGGGGTGCTTAGCCTGGTGACCAGATGAATTGCAGGGATTTCATGAGCTTCGATGGGAAAAATACATTTTCAATGGGAGAAATGAGTGGCTGACACTCATTATCGGGAGAAGGGATCCGTGGTCTTCACCAGGCTGCCCGCAGGATCTATGGCATCCTTTCTTGTTTCTCGGGATCATGGGCTCTGAATTAGGACTTTGAAGGCCATCGTGTCCAACTCGTACCCAAACAAGAACAATCCCACTACAACAAACCTAACAACTGGCCATCTAGTCTTGATCATAAAACAGAGTGAGGGGTGACCCACCACGCTTCAAGTCAGTCTTTTGATTTTAAGCAGCTCTGGGTGTTGGGAAACTTCTTTGAATCAAATCTAAATTTATCCCCTAAAATTCTGCCCGATAGCCCCTAGTTCTGCCTCCTGAAATCAAGAAAGACAAGTCTTAGCCTTTGTTTAATGTGTGTCGAGTGCTTCGGATCTTCAAGGATGGCTAAGACGTTCCCCTCCCATCTTCCTTTCTGTAATGTAACTATGACCATCTTCATATGGCCTAATCCTGACTCCCTCCACCAACCGACTTGCCCACCTCTGGATCTACTCCAGCTTATCAATGGCATTTCCAAAGTGCAGTGCCCAGAATGGAACATACTACTTGTGTAAGGTATGACCAGGAGAGGGGACAGGGGAAAGTTGTATTCTCTCTCCTATATCCAGACTCTATGCCTTTAATGTAGTCAAGCTAATGACCATTAACTAAAGATTGCTTAGATTTTTTTTCTTATGAGGGATGGGTGGATTACATATCACACTATTGACTCATACTTAGCTTGCAGTCCACTAAAATCACCAGATCATCCTCAGACCAACTGCAGCTCACCCATCTTGCACTTTGTAGACCCAAAGGTAAGACTGCCTTTGTCCCTACTACATTTTATGTTATTAGATTAATCCTAGTGTTCTGATGTGACTCAGTCATTTGGTATGTTAAGGTTTTAGCTTTGTGTCATCCAAAAATTGGATAGGCATGTTATTTTATCCAAGCCATTGATAAACATTTTAAACATCAAAGAAGGACCCATAGATCCTTGGGGTACTCCACTGGAGATCTCCTTCTAAGCTATCACTAAAACATTCTTACTCTTTCTAGATGTGTGACCCTGGGCAAGTCACTTAACCCTGATTGCCTGGTCCTTACCAGTCTGCCTTAGAACTGATACGTATAGTATCAAATGTTTAAAAAAAAAAGAAATAAATATTATTGATAGCTCTTTGGGTCCAGCCATTCATCCATTCATCCATCTAACTGTAATGCTATCTTAAGGCAACGTCCCTCCATTTTTATTACAAGAACAGGATGAGACTTTAAAATATGTTTTGCTAAAATAGAGGTAAACTATAACTACAGTTTCCCCCCAGATCCTCTGAGCTGGTAAAATAAGGTTAGTTTGGCCTGACCCATTCACTTTTTTAACCCTTCCCTTCCCTCTTAGAATCAATATTAAGTGTCAGTTTCAAGACAGAAGAGCAGTATTGGTTTCAAGGCAGAAGAGAGGTAAGGGCTAGACAATGGGAGTTAAGTGACTTGTCCAGAGTCACATAGCTAGGAAGTATCCAAGACCAAATTTGAACCCAGGACCTCCCCTATCCAGGCCTGGCTCTCTATCCACTAAGCCTCCTAGCTGCCTCAACCTGTTCATTCTTGATGAAGCAATGTTGGTTCCTTATGATCATCCCTTGCCTTTCTTATTGTTTACTCACCATCCCATTCATGCATGGTACCATTGAGAATTTTGGCAATTATCAAAATCAAATTTGCTGACCTATTTTCAGCCAACTCCATTCTTTTCCCTTTAAATAAAATGGAAATATTTGCCTTCTCCAGTCATATAGCATTTTTCCTATTCTCTACAGACTGGCAACAATCATCGATAATAATTTCAGCACCTAGGGTGGAAGGTTGGCTGGGTCTGATGATCTGATGAACTAATCAAGGAGAGCTCAATGCTCTCTCACCATTCATCTCCCAACTTATCCCATTTATCAACTCCTCATTAGTCCTATTTGCTCTGCCTCTTCTCACCTTGGCAAAGAAAACAGAAGCAAAAGTGAGCTGAGATGCTCTTCCTTCTCTCCATCGTCTGTTCCGATCATCCCATCCACCTAGAGTTGGGAGCCTGTCTCTTCTTACACCCTCCTCTTTCTCCCAAAGGAGATTTTAAAGGGACCTTTTTGTTGTCCTAACCTTCTCACACCAGCCTTAATGCATTCTGAGCATTAAGGCTCTTGAGATTTCTTACAGGATTCTGCCACAGTTCTAGACTCCTGCTTACTGTCCCGTGCTTCTACCTCTTAAAATCTGGGTTGGTGGCCATCCTGTGCAGTCATGCCAGTCTCTTTAAACAGTCTCCCTTCCCCCTCCTCCTTGAAATTCCTTCTCTTTGTGTCTTCCTAATTCTCTATTAAACTGCAGTACCCAGAACTGGGCACAATAATCCAAGGTGCAGTCTGGCCAGTGTAGAGGACAGCGAGACTATCATTAGCCTCCTTTTAGCTCACTCTCCTTCCATTAGGTTAGCCTGGCTGCCATCCGTCACTCTTGGTGCATATGGAATACCACAATTACTCCATTCCCTCCCAGGCCTGCCCTTTGGGGCCTCCTGGAAAATGGAAAATATTTCTGAGAGCTGGATTGAGCCTTGAGAATGAGCTGCTTCAAAGCAGGAGTGGTACAAGGCTCAGATCCCACCTGGAAGGCACTCTTCATGCCCGATGGGAAGCAGGTGGTCGTTGGGAAGTGCCCCGTTCTCCCACGGGCCCCAGGCTGGCTGGACTCCCAGTCACTAAGACTTAGACAGGCATCCCCAGAGTTCATCCACTCCAGACCTTCTCTGACCAACATGGCTGATGTAGGGTCAATCAGCCTCCAGTAGAAAACCCATGGCTGTAGGGAAGGGACTCTGCCCTATTCTTAGTCCATGCCTCCATCTTTGAGCCATGAAGGATAGATAACAAACGCGGTGCTTCTTCAGTATAAAAAGGCTGAGTCTGAGAGCATGAAAGCATGACAGGCTTATTGACCAAATCCCTGAGTACTCGTCTGAGGGACCCCTCTTTGAGGTAAGTTTAGGACAAACAACAGAGCGTTCAACTTCACACAGAGGATAATAAACTTAGAGAACTCATTACCCCCAAGAGGTGATGCAGGCAGGAAATATAAATGGATTCCAAACAGATCTGGACACATTGATGAATGGCAGAGCCAGAGATGGCTACTGAGAAAAGCTGGGCTCTAAAGAAATACAGGCTAGCAGAGCTGGAGGGGACCTCAGCACACAGGATAGAGGAGAGCTGGAAGAGATCTCCAGATGAGGGTGGGAGGCTGTCAGAGATGGCAGGGCTCTCAGACTTCACCTAGTCCAATCCTTTTAGCTTACAGAGAAGGAAATGAAGATCCAAAGGAGAGAAGTGACCTTCCCAAGGTCACCCATCGAATTAGAAACAAAACCAGCCAAGCAACCAAACTCCCAATTCAAGATTCTCAAATCAGCTTTGCCGTGATTCCACTAGGACCTCTCCAGGCAGGTCCTTAGGAAATTCTGTTGGCAACAGGAACCCAGACTGGACGGACCATTAGTTTTGACCACACAGGACAATTTCATTGTGTTCCTTGTTAGCATAGGATCTCCACCCAGCCCCTGGAGACACCGATCAGAGACCACCGAATGGCAGATTTAGAAGGGATCTCAGAGGCGATTCTTTCCAACCCCTCCCCAAACACAGAACTGCCTCCACAGTATCCTGGATATACACAATGTCACATGCCGGAAAGAGAACTGGATTTACAGTCCCCGGGTCTAGACCCAAAGCCCAGCTCTGTTACTTATTACCTGTGTGACCCTAATCTTTGAGCCTCAGTTTCCTAATTTGTAATATGAAGAGGATCAAAGTCAATCATCTCTAAGGTCTCTTACTGTTCGAAATCCTGTGGTTCTGTTTTCACCCATCCTCCCTCAAGCTCACAAAGCTTTTAAGAAGATCTCCATCAACAGGGAGCTCACTGCCTCCTGAGGCAAGCCTGTGCACTCTGATTGTTAGGCAGGTTTTCTTTATATTAAGCTGAAACCTTACTTGGCAACCCAGGGCTCCTGGATCTGTTCTCTGGGGCCAGGCAGGATGTGGCTAATCCCTTCTCCTCGTGACAGCCCTTCAAATGGTTGAAGACAGCTGTCATGTCTCACCCAAGTCTTCACTTCTCCAGGGGAAACATCTGCACTTTCTTCCATTTATTCAAATGGGCCACAGTTTCCAGTCCTTCTCATCATTCTAGCCCGCTCCTCTGGATGTTTTCCAGCTTGTCAATGGCTTTTCTAAAATGTGTCGCTAAAACTGAACACAATACTCCACGCATAACCTGGCCAGATCAGGGGACAGCGGGTGCTCACCTCTCTCATTCCATATTATGCATTTCTCCGTGTAGTCGAAATCCATGTCAGCCTTGTGAACGGGAATCCCACTTTCTATACTTTGACTTTCTGTTCCTTCTTCTCGAAATCAAGTACCCACATTGGAACGTTGGAAAGGAAAATGGAGGTCTGGTTCCTCTTCATTGTGTGGCCCATTGAAAAAGATTCTGGATTTGGAGCCTGAGGACATGGGTTCAAATCCCAACTCTTCCACTTACTATGTGAATGACCTTGGACAAGCCACTTCCTCTTCAAGGTCTCAGTTTTCTTATCTGTTAAATGACAATGATGACAATAATGATGATGATGGAAGAGGAAGGTGAGGAGGATAACAGTTAGCATTTATAGAGTGCTTTAACATTTGCAAAATGCTCTACGTTACCTCTTTTGATCAATGAGGAGGTTGAGCTCAATGACTTCCATAGTCCCTTCCGGCCTAAATCTATGATCCTCTGTTCTTGTAGGAACTGTGATCATCCTCTCATACCCATGAAAAGGAGCAAGGAAAAGACCTAAGCTCTATCAGTAGGCATCACCATGTTAGAAGAAAGAGTATAGATATAGAGCTTGAAGGAACTCAATGAGTCTCCCAGTTTAATCCTATCATTTTACTTATAGGGAAATTGAGTCCCAGAAAAGGGAAATGACTTATCTAAGGTCACACAAGCATAAGTACAGGGCTCGGGTGGAAACCCAGGAGTCCTGGTGCCAAACCCTACCAGTGCCTTACACATACCAGGCCATTTTTTCTGTGCCTTCTTACTGTCAGAAGAAAAAAGTATGGTGCCCATCCAGGCTAGAATCCATAGTCCTTGACTAGCTAAACTACTCATCCCTCCCCCTTTTCTCTTCTACTCTTATGCCTTTAGGTACTCCCTCTTTTTCTCTCTAACTTGAACCTCAGACCACCTACGGTGTTTACTTAAGCAAAATTTAGCTCCCCAGGAGTGCTCAAGGCTAAATTAATTGCTGGCTTAGGAGCCATCAAAATGTGGTGAAAAGATGCTATAGGTGAGAACCAGAAAACTTCAGGGAGATTATAAAATGTCTCACTTCCATCCTTAACAACTATTGCTCTGGTTCAGGTACTCATCGCTCTCACCTAGACTACTGTCACCTTGTCACCAGTCTCCCTGGGACAAACAGCCAGAATACTCTTCCTAATGGATGAAGGCAGTTGAGTCACTCATCTGCTCAAAAACCTCCAATGCTTCCCATTCCTTCTCAAGGAATCCTTCCCTGATCTCCCCTACCTTCACGAGGTCTCCCCCTCCTCGAATCTTCTCAGAGCACTTTGTCTGGACCTACTTACCTTTATCTTTATCATACCCTATCTTTTAATATATTGACTTATGTACACACTACATCCCTTTTGTGAAACTGTAAGCTCCCTGAGGGCAGGACCTAGAATATTTTTCATTTTGGATTCTGTCAAACCCAACCAGTGCCTTACACATAGTAGGTGCTTAATAAATCTTTACTGAATTGAATTTGAAATTAATCCAGGCTCTGCCACCAATTAGCTGTGTGATTTTAGACAAATCACTCTCTGGTCCTTGTGGTCAATCTGTTAAGTGGAGCCAATAAATCTCATTTGATAGGGTCAAATGAAATAATTGATGAGAACATGCTTTGAACAAGGGAATGGGCAATATAGATGAGGGCTTTGTTGTTATGATTTTTACTGGGAGAAGAGATTGGGATGGCAATTGTGAGGAAGGGGAGGCAGGCACCCTCAGGTGGCTTTCCTTGAGATCTAGCTGCCTTGCTGCATTATTTTCTTTTTCTTAGTTCCCTTAGTTCCATCCTGGCTGCCATCTCTCCGGAGCCCCTTTGGACAGTGGCCTGGCATGTTGCCAGGGTGTGGACTGGATTGCCATGACACAGCTGTTGTAGCAGCTGAGGATGTTGGGGGGGGAGAGGGAGATATTTCTGTACCCTGTCCAGTGTCTACTCTAGAAAAGGCTTCCCTACTGCATCTCATGTTGTCAGCCCTGAAGGCTCCCAACCTTGAGGGAGTTGTAGGCATTCAGTAAAGATGATGAGGAAGTAGCGTCGGGGAAGAACACTCGGTGGGATAGTTAGACAATTTCTGGTCATAAAAGGGTGGTGTGGTGCAGTGAATAGAGACCTGGCCTTTGTACTCAAGAAAACTTGGCTTCAGATCTCACTATTGATATTTATTATTTCACTGTGAGCCTTATCTGAGTCTCTTCATGTTTGAAAAATGGAAGGGGCACAGTGGATAGAGTGCTGAAATTGGAGCCAGGAAATTCTAGATTTTAATCCTTTCTTGGAAACTTACTAAATATGTGACTCCTGCTCAGCCTTAGTTTCCTCATCTGTAAAATGGGAATAATAATAGCAGTTATTTCCCACAGCTCTGGCGAGGATCAAACGAGTGGGGCAAAGTATGGTACAATGGAAAGCATTGGCTTGGGAATTGGAACTGAGTTCATCTGCCAGTGGTGTTTACTATCTGTAAAACTTTGGACAAATCTTTCCATTTCAGTGGGCCTTTCCTGAAATGTCAAATGAATGAGGTTGGGTTTAATGGCTTCTAAAGTCTAGATCTATGATCTGTATGTTTCTGTATATGATCCTGCAATTCTAAGAGAGCTAATATATGTAGATTACTACATGAATGTCAATAACCATTAATATTTTTAAGCTCTAGATTGGCAGCTAGGAGACCTGAGTTCTAATCCCACATCTGCCATCAAGTCACTGTGAGAGAAAGGACTGAGCCTTTGTTTTCTCATCTGTTTGATGAAAATGGTGGACTGGATAATTTCTAAGCCTCCTTTGGGTTTCTGAACTATGGCATCTATTCCTTGCTTCCTTCTCATCTGCTCTTTAAGGGTCTTCATGCTCCTAACCCATTTCATCTTTGCTTACATTTGTATGAACTGATAGAGACATTAAGAAACATATCCTGGCTATACCCATCTCCTTATTCATAGAGGACAGATGGGAGGAATAGATCAGGAGAGGGGAAGTAGAGGATTTGGAAAGGCTGTAGCTGTGTTACCTCTAGCAAAGTTACTTCCTTCTCTGACTCAAAGGAACCTCAACTGTATCTATCTCACAGGACTAGTTTGAAGAAAGCATATTTTAAACCTCAAAATACTATAGATATCTGAATTATAAAAATTATTATTATAATCCCTCCTTGGTTACTCTGCCCCTAGATAGGCAGAGATTAAAAACAGAGACCTCCAGAAGCTGCATGTCCTCCATTCTCTCAAACCACCCTCTCTGATATTTCATTTGTTCCTTATTTTTTAAAAAACATTTGTTTTTAACAAACATTTATTTATACCTGTCAGATATATAGAAAGAAGAAATATTCATGACCAATCAAGGGATAGAGAGGATCATAGAAGATAAAATGCATGTTTTTGATTACATAAAATCTAAACGATTTTGCACAAACAAAATGAATGCAGCTAATATTAGAAAGGAAATAGTTAACTGGGAAAGAAAACCTTTGTAGAGAGTTTCTATGATAATGGCATCATTTCCAAGATAAATAAGGAATTGATTCAAAATTACAAGAGAATCATTCCCTAATTGATAAGTGGATATGAATCAAAGGATATGGACCAGCAGTCTCAAGGGAAGAAATCCAAGCTAATAGTAGCCATGTGGGAAAAAAATGCTGCAAATCACTAATAACTTGTTGTTGTTCAGTCATTTGCAGTCATGTCTGACTCTTCATGACCCTATTTGGGGTTTTCTTGGCAGTGATACTTAGCATGGTTTGCCATTTCCTTCTCCAGCCACTAATAATTAGAGAAATGCAAATTAAAGCAAATCTAAGGTTCTACTTCATATCCATAAGATTGGTAAAGCTACCAGTAAAGGAAAATGATAAATGTTGGAGGGGCTGTGGGAAAACAGGCACACTGATGGACACTGATGTTGATGGAGCTGTGAACTGGTTCAGTGATTCTCGAAAATCATTTGACACTATGCTCAAAAAGTTACTAAATGGTGCTACCTTTTGATCCAGTGATAGTATTAAGCCAAAGAGCTCAATGAAAGAGGAAAAGGACTCGTGTATTTTATCTCGCTTCAGCCCATCTAAGAGAGATGGAAACTGAATATTTCCCCCATTTTATAGACAAGGAAACTAAGACCCAAAGAGTGATTTGCTCAAAGCTGCTTCTGTTATTAGAAATAAATTCTTCTCCTATGTTAAATGAGGGGAACAGAGGTTCAGTGATCTCTAAGGTTTTTCTCAGCTCCCAACCCATGACCCTAGGATGCTATAAGTAAATGATGTTCTGCCTCAGTCTAACCTAACTTCCAGGTAGGACTCAGAGGAGGGTCTGCTCTAGGAGTTGTGCTGTGTAATGATTGGCTTCCAGGAAGAAATGAGGACTACAGCTTCCCCTAGACTTCTTCTCCCCACTCCCACCCCCAATTGTGAGGACCTCTAAACCTCCATCTCTCCTTGGGGAGTAAGGAGATCTCAGGGATCCTTGCAGTCAGTCTAAGCAGAGCCCTTTGTGAATCTGGGGCAGTTAGGGTGATGGACTCCACAAAACAAATTGATATCTTTAGCTCAGGCAGGATTTTATGATGGCCCTATAAAGCAATTACAAGTAATTAGGGAGGGGAGGACTCCCATCTGTCTGGGCAGCCTGGGGCCTCCCCCACCCCCACTCCCAGCCACTACCTCCAACAGGACAAAGAGAGGAGACAGCATCAAATCATAGGTCTAGAGCTGGAAGGGGCCTTGGGTACCATCTAGAGCTTAGGCCAACCCTGACCTACCTTGCTCCTATTCCTGGCTTTAGTCTTCTTAGAATTGGCTATGAGTTGACCAGAATTTCTTTTTCCCATAACAGGGAAATGTCCCAGGGTCTTTACAAGGTGGCCCAAAGATACCTTTCTGTTATTGTTGCTCACCTTTATTAAAAAAAAAAAACTTATCTTGTGCCATTTATCCAGAATTGCTAGTTATGGATCTGTCTCTGTGCCTCAGTTTCCCCACTTGTAAAATGTGATAGGGATAGACTAGATTGATTTCTAAGGTCCTTTCTGGCTCTCTCTATATCCTTAAATACTCCCAGTATGAGTGAGGTGGCAGGGAATTGCTGATCCTGACCCACCAACTTGAATAACACCAAACAGAGAGAGATGGGATCATTTTCACATATCCAGCTCCCCACCAGAACCGAAAATTCGATAACCGAACTCGGGAAACACGTAAGTGTCCACTGTGCTCCAGGCTCTGCTCTAGGTGCTCTTGTGCCGTCCAAAAGCTTACAGTCCCCTGGGTCATAAAGTTTTCATCCTAACATTGTGGAATCTGGACTTTCTGGATTTAGGTGGGATTTGTTTTCTTTTTATTTTGTCCAAACCTGAACAGGGAGCTTCCAGCTTAGTAAATTCCTTAAAGCAACTGGCCACCTATTCTTGCCATTTATAAACATAAAAAATCACCGGAGCACTGAGATGATATGACTTGGCAAGAGTCACACGGTGAGTATGTCTTAGAATCAGGATTTGAGGGGGCAGCTGGGTGGCTCAGTGGATTGAGAGCCAGGCCAAGAGATGGGAAGTTGTAGGTTCAAATCTGGCCTCAGACACTTCCTAGCTGTGTGACCCTGGGTGATGCTTAGCCCTTACCACTCTTCTGCCTTAGAACCAATATATAGTATTGATTCCAAAATGGAAGGTAAGGTTTAAATAATTATTTAAAAAAAAGAGAGAATCAGGACTTGAAACCGGGACATATTGCCTCAAAGAACAACTATCAGCCAATCAGCCAACTAGCAATAGATCAATTAACTCAAAGGTCAGCCAATCAGTAATCAATTAACCAATAAACATTTATTAAGCACCTACTGTGTGCCAGACACTGTGCTAAACACTGGGAATGCCAAGAATGACAAAAGATAGTCCTTGCCCTCCAGGGGCTTACAGTCCAATGAAGAAGGTCAGCATACAAATCATGAGCACTAGGCAGGATAAATTGGAGATGTTTAGAGACCCGGCACTAGCACTACGGGGATAAGGGAAGGCTTCTTGGGTAAAGAGCGATTTTAGTGGAGATGGGACATGTTTAAGCATCTCTCATGTGGCAGCCTCAGTGGTTGGCAATTGCGATCCAGAGTCCAAGGCAGAACTCGTCCAAGAGCTTCCATTCTTCGGAAGAGAATTCCCTGAGCCCATCTGCCTCTCCTGTCCAGTTAGAAAGGGAATTATGGCCCACACTCGCAGAGCACTTGATGCTCCCTTCGGACAAGAGGGGACAGAAGCATCTACTGCCCAGTGCTTAATGCTCTCCAAAGGCTTTTGCTTTCATGATCTCGCTGTAGCTTTATGAAAACCCTTTGGGGACTGGAGGGCAAGAGTCAGCCCCATTTGACAGAGAATGGCCAGCTGGCTCCCAGCCCAGGTGGAGGCCAGAGGTGGCCTCTCCTCATGCCCTGCTATTATAGTGTACAGAGGGGATGGACTGCTGACTCAAAGCTGGCTCTGCCTGCTCCCAGCATGGAAGGAATCCTGGCTGCAGAGTCTGGGGACAGCAGTCGGGATATTAGTTTTGATATTTAATAACCATGTGACCTTGGATGAATTATTTCATCTTGACTCGCATCTGTGACCAGTCAGGATTGTCCTGAGGAAAGCCCTTTGGAAATCTCAAACTGAAAATCAAAGGAGATTTAGTATTTGTTTGTGCTTGATGTCCTTCCAAGAGGGAGAAGACGTTATTCCAGATCCGGATGTAGTTGGTCTTGGGCCAAGGCACTTGGAGGCCTGCCTCTGTCTCCTCTGTTGACTGCACCCAACTACCTTGCCGGGGTGTTCCTGGAGGAATTTTTAAGTTGTAGGAGCTGAAATGGGCCTTAGAATGTGGATCATAATATGTCCCGTCTGGAAGGGGCCCTCAGAGCAAAGGTCTCTTTTTATGCCTTGGACAGTCCGGTGAAGACTTTTGGATGCCTTCTCAGAATCGTGTTCTTAACCACGATTGATGTTTAATTAATTAATTAACTAATCGAAAATGATAAAGATCTTCCCAAAGGCATAAAATACATAGGATTACAAAGAAAATAAATTATCCTGACATATTGTTACCAAATTTTTAAAATTCATAAATGCCAATTTAAGAACTTTTGCCTTAAATATAAAATGGCAGAGGTGGGAGAGTTCATAAAACATAGGATGTCACCACTAAATGAGATCCTAGAATATAGAAAGTCAGAGCTAGAGAGTACCTAAGAATAAATGATTCTGAAGCAGGAGATCATATACTACAACTCTTTCATTTTACAGCTGGGAATACTGAGGCCCGAAAAGAGGAAAGGACTTATCCATGCTCCTAAAGTCTGGGAAACTGGATAGTCGTATTTTAGGCAGTAGACTAGGTCAATAATTGAATCCTCGAATAATCAAGGAAGGCTTCTTGGAAGAGTGGGAGCCAAGCTAGGTCTTGAAGAAGGAAGAGGATTTGGAAAATGAAGGGGATTCCACCCAGAAAAGCAATCTTTTTTTTTAAATTTTATAGTATTTTATTTGATCATTTCCATGCATTATTCATTAAAGACAAAGATCATTTTCTTTTCCTCCCTCCCACCCCCCCGTAACCGATGCGTGATTCCACTGGGTATCACATGTGTTCCATTGCCATGTTGTTAATATTTGCATTAGAGTGTTCGTTTAGAGTCTCTCCTCTGTCATGTCCCCTCAACCGCTGTAGTCAGGCAGTTGCTCAGAAAAGCAATCTTAATCAAAGTATGTAACAAGAAGGAGCCTCGTGGATGTAGGAGAACAACCAAAGCTTCCTATTGAAGAAGATGCTTCTTTGGGGTGAGGAAGGATATGAAACATTTCTTTTGAGTATTCTTAGAGTGCCTGAAACCAGGAGGAACTTCATTGAGATAGAATTAAATCCTTCTGATCACCTTCTCTTAGGACTGCAAGGGGGAAGAGCGATGGCCAGTAAGCTCTTCGTCTTTTGGCCTCACCACCCCCAACCCTGGGACCCCATCTCTCATTTGAGATGGGTTTGAACCACCAGCACCCAGAGTGGATGTCCACCATTACTGCTCCATAAGGAATCCTGAATGGCACAAAATCGAAGAATGTCAGAACCAAGAAGGACCCTGGAGATCAGCCAACTCAACCTCTTCATTTTATTGAAAGGAAAATTGAGGCTCACAGAGAGGGATGACTGTCATACAGTGAGTTGGTCATGCTATCAGTAACAGCTTCACCATTAATCCAAATCCAGAAGCCTCATGGCCATCGCCCATTCCCTCCTGACCATTTGTCCTCCAGGCTGCTTTTCTCATCTGTACTGCATGGGTGAGCAGGGTCAGTTCAGCACCCATCGTGGGATTAACGCAGTTGGGTTGGGTCTCCCCAAAGGCCTGGGAGCTCCTTAATCTGTGTTGCTGCCCTCTTCTCTCTTTCCTTTCCTTCTTCCCCCAACAAGCCGGGCCAGAAGGCAAACCCCCTTCATCCCTCCAGGACAGAGTCCACACCTGGTCTTCATGGCTGGCCATTTCTCAGCAGAAGCCATCCCTAATTTTTGTTAGAAAAGGGGTCATCTCTCACGCACTGCTGGGATAACTCACCTATCTGAGTGGTTGACTGAACCTGAGGAAAGTGAAATGACTTACTCAGGGTCACACACACACAAACACACACACACACACACACACTGCAGCTGAGGCAGAACTTGAAACCAGATCCTTCCTGGTTCTTAGACCAGCTCTCTATATAGTATATTATTCAAACGCTTAATGAGGTAGATACTGTATTATTATCCCCACATTACAGATGGCCGCCATCTAAAGTCACACAGCAAGAAAAAGTTGGAACTAGTGTTCAAAACTAGGTCCTGTGTCTCCAAGTCCCTTCCTTAACCATCCTATTTCATTATAGCTGGTAGCCTCAGCAGCATGTGCTGGGGATTCATCTCTGCCCTCTGGAGGCTTATAATAAGGGCAGGAGGCTGGCCCTAATCTGTTGCACTCTGTGCCTGGCCACTTTCTAAGGACCAGGCTTGGGAGTCTCCCAAATACAGGGAAGGCAGACCTTCCAGTGAGGACTTATTGGTGTGTGGTCAGCATTTGGAAACCCAACTCTTGCCTAAAGACTCTCTCTTCCTTCCTCCCTCCCTCTCTGTCTCTCTGTCTCTCTCTGTTTCTTCTGTCTCTCTGTTTCTCTCTCTCTCAATCTCTCTCTCTCTCTCCCTCTCTCCCCCTTCTCTTCTCTCTCTCTCCCTCTCTCCCCTTTCTCTCTCTCTCTCTCTCTCTCTCTCTCTCTCTCTCTCTCTCTCTCTCTCTCTCTCTCTCTCTCTCTCTCTCTCTCTCTCTTTCTCTCTCACCCCCGTCTGTCTCACACTCATACACACACACACATACACACTCTGTCTCTCTCTTTGTGTTTTTGTCTCTCCCTGTCTCTCTATCTCTCCCTCTCTCTTTCTTTTATCTTCTCCCTCCCCTCCCCCTCTCCCTCTCTCTCTCTCTCTTCTTTCCCTCCCCCCTCTCTCTTTCTGTGTGTGTCTCCTTTTCTCCCTGTCTGTCTGTCACACTGTCTCTATCTCTCCCTGTCTCTCTTTCTCCCCCTCTCCCTCCCTCTCCCTCTCTATTTCTCCTCTCTTCCCCCTCTCCCCCTCTCTTTCTCCCCCTCTCACACTCACACTTTGTCTCTCTCTTTGTGTTTTTGTCTCTCCCTGTCTCTCTGTCTGTCTCTCCCTCTCCCTCTTTCTTTTATCTTCTCCCTTCCCCCCTCCCCCTCTCCCTCCCTCTCTCTCTCTCTTCTTTCCCTCCCCCCTCTCTCTTTCTCTGTGTGTGTCTCCTTTTCTCCCTGTCTGTCACACACACACACACACACACACACACACACACACACACACTGTCTCTGTCTCTCCCTGTCTCTCTGTCTCCCCCTCTCCCTCCCTCTCCCTCTCTCTTTCTCCTCTCTTCCCCTTCTCCCTCTCTCCCCCTCTACCCTCCCCCCCCCCTCTCTCTCTCTCTCTCTCTCTCTCTCTCTCTCTCTCTCTCTCTCTCTCTCTCTCTCTCTCTCTCTCTCTCTCTCTTTCCCTCTCTCTCTCTCTCTCTCCCCTCCTCTCCACTCCCTAACACAGCTGGGAAAAATCTATCTAGAGAGAGATCTGACTTTGCTCTCCATGGAGGAGACATTTACATACCTCGTTAAAAAAAAATAGGATCGTAAATAGGAAAGAGCTATAAAGCTTGTCACCTCCAGGCACATTGTCCCCAGGAGCCTCAGCCAGGACTGCTCCACTCCAAGGTCACAGGAGCCCCCAGGGCTACCCTGGGAAGGCAGAAGTAACAATGGCCCAATTGCCCTTGGGAGGCAGAGTCAAAGGGAGGCCCCCTCCCTCCAATCCCATACCCACACATATTCCCCATGTCCTTCCCTCCAACCCTAGTGTATGGAGAGGAGACAACTGACATGGTAGAAAGAACACTCACTGGCTCTGGTGTCGGAGGATCTGGATTCAAATTCTGCCTCTAATGCACCCCCTTCTCTCCTCTGGCACTGCCCCCAAGCTGGTGCAGGTCCCCATCATCTCACACTTGCTGGGGAGATCAGTCTGCCTCAGGTCTCTCCCTACTCCAATCCATTCTTTATTCAGTCACTGAAGTGATTTTTCTAAAGCACAGGTTCAATCATATCTCTCCTCTACTCAATAAACTCCAGTGGCTCCCTGTTATCTCCAGGATTAAAAGCAAAATACTCTGGCATTCCAAGCCCTTCATGACTTAGCCCCTTCCTATCTTTCCAGTCTTCTTACACCTTCCTCCCAAACCTGTCCTCTTTGATCCAGTGACACTGGCCTTCTGGCTATTCTATGAATAAGACCTTTCATCTTTCACTGGCCTGTGTGGGGTGACTCACTCCTCTGCTCATCCACCTTTGGTGTCCACCTTTCAACCAACACCCGACTCTCATCTGTGACTCCAAGAAGCTGTAGGATGAGCAGTGGCCACATCCAATAAACTCTCTTGCCAGATAGGCTAAATCAGGGTTAGTTAGAGGGATGTCTACCCCAAACATGTGACTTTCCTGGGTACAAAGGGCAGATGAGAGCAATTTGTTCCAATAGCCATGGAGGCAGCTAAAGCACGCACTGTGGTGCATTTTGAAGAAGCCAAGGCCATCCACTGTATTGTGGGCCATCACCAGTCCAAGTCATCCTGACTTTTGTCTTGCCACTGGACTTAGAGGATTCTGGGGAAAAGATGGAGGCTGACGACTTTATGCAACTGCCTCACCTACCTCCAATTCACTTGAGAGTCAAGACCTTACCCCATGATGTCATTGGATTTCTTCCAAAATGAAGGACAAACATCTTTCACCTCTGGGTCTTCTCTGGCTGTCCCCCAAGCCTAAAACCCTCTCCCTCTTCCACTAAGACTACTGACCTCTCTGGCTTCCTTTTAGTTCAACTAAAAGCCCTCCCTTCTCTAGGAAGCCTTCCTCAACCTCTCTTACATATAATTGCCTTCTGTCTTTTATTTCCTATTTACCTTTGTAGATATTTGTTTGTTTATTGTCTTCACTGTTCAACTGGGAGTTCCTCCAGGTGAGGGACTCTCTTTTTTCTCTTTTTGTACAGTCCTGGCATATAGCTAGAGCTTAATAAATGTTTATTGCCTGCCTGCCTGACCTATGTGACCTTAGACCAATGGGTCTCTGGATCTCAGTTTCTTAATCTGTAAAATGAGGGAATTAGACTGTTGGCCTCTGACATAATTTTCAGCAAGATGAATAAGATTTTGCCCTGGTGTCCCTTTGGGGGCAGAGGAGAGTGTAATGGAACAGCTGGAGCCTTAGCCCTGGAATCCTTCTGGGGACAAGTCATTGCACACTCCCCTTGGAATGTTTGGCTGATGAGGAACTCCTGGTCAGTTTGTCACACTCCCTGGCTGATGTCAGGAATGGCCCACTGACCCACCCAGCCTGGGGCCAGAGAGGCGGCAGCTAAAGCTTTTCTCCATCCCTTCCCTCTTCTTGCTACCCTGCCTCTCTAGAGGTATGAAGAGGAAGTAAGACCCCTGAGTCTGGGTCCAACACAATTGCTCTGTCCTCTATGTTCACAGCTGAAAGAGGATACTAAGGCCATATAATCCTCTCTATTTTTTAAACTCTCACCTTCCATCTTAGCATCAATACTGTACTGGCTCTAAGGCAGAAGAGCAGCAAGGGCTAGGTAATGGGAGTTAAATGACTTGCCCAGGGTCACATAGATAGGAACTGTCTGAAGCCAGATTTGAAATCAGTACCTCCTGTCTCTAGGCCTGGCTCTCCATCCACTGAGCCACCCAGCTGCCCCCAATATAATCCTCTTTAATTCTCCAAAAAGCCTATGAAGTAAGCAGTATCCTTGTGAAGAAGGTATTTCATTACCTCCCATTTTAGAGATGAGAACATTGAGGCTGAGTGATGTCCAATGGTTTGACCTTCACCTCCCAACAAGTTAATAGCAGAGGTGGGGTGTGAATTGAAGTCTAGTCCTTTATTCATTGTATTATGATACTCCAGAAGGACCAGGATCTCATTTGGTTGGGTGTTCCCTCTCCAAATGCTGATCCCAGACCCTCTCTCTGTGCCTTAGAAGAATGTCTTCATGAGTGACTGCGGTCAAATTTTTCATTATGCATCCCATTGGTTCAGAGCCTCATCCTGAAACAACTGATACACAGTCTATCCCTGGGGCCATTTTAGAAGACTTTCTAGCATGTTAATGCCTGCCAGAGCCTTAGAGGGCCCAGTATCGCCTCCAACCAGCTCCAGAGGAGGTGGAGAGCCTCCTCTGGCCATCCTAGGCTCCTGGAATGTATGTGAAAGGATCTTAGACATCAGCTCTCCAGCCCCTATCGATCCCTTCCCCTCCCCTTGCCATCCTCTTTGTCATCCTCCCAACCCTTATCCATCCGTCCACCCCTCCTTCCTGGAAGTCAACTGGTCAATAAACCTTTATTAAGCACTTACTAAGGCCCCGGCCCAGGAGTCCTGACGGAGTACAAGCTTTTCCTTCCTTCCTTCGGTTATTCAATAACTCTTCCAGCGCACCCCGCCATTGTGGACCCTCTGCTGGACTTAGCTCTGAGAGGAAGGGTGCAGGCGGAGAACCAAGACTCACTCTCAGGGAAGGTCCTGAGGATGCCAGGCATTGTCCGTCCACAGAGCCACAGCCAGGACTTCCTGTGTCTGGAGCAAAGTCATCCCAGTGGCTGTGAGGGTGCCGAATGGGGCAGGAGAGGCTCGAGGCGGCCACTTAGAGCAAGGGCCACCAGAAAGGCATCCTGAGACAGATGCTATGGATGCTTCTGTTGTGTGATACAGCAGCTTGTCCGATGAGAGGAGGCCTGAACTCCTGCTGACAGCCCATCCCACCACACACTCACACTCTGAGTGGAGCTAAGGGCAGCCCAAAGGCCCCAGACTCTACGTGCTCGCTGTGTCTAAGGGGGCAGAGACCTAGATTCGAGACCCAGGCCTATCCCATAGAAGCTTCATGACCAGACATGGAGGGCTCCTTCCAGCTCCCTTGCATCTGGGCCCCCCAAAACAAGCCCAGATTGGAGCTACCCTCCCAACTGGAGCCCATGAAAGCCCCCCGTCATGAGTTTCCTTTTGCTCAGCCATCCAGAGAGGATGCTTCTGTTCAAAACAGAAGATGCTTCTTCCAACACGAGATCGAATTCAAGGACAAGTTCTCCCTCAGCGAGCGTTCGGTACTCTCCCACGGGTGACGGCACCACTCGTGGGGATGGTGGGCCTTGCAGGGGACACACATCACCAGGGACAAGTGAAGAAGTGAAGCCTTTGTGCCCTGGACCAGTGGAGAGCTAGTGTGATTCATGCATTTGAAACGGCCGCCTGCCACCTCTGTGGCATCACCGAGTCCCCACGTCATTCCATTCTCCTCTCCATCTCTGCCAGGGCCTCCCACAAGGATCAGCGAGCTGCCTTCTGCTCCCAGATGCCGTGGGTTCCCATCCCATCAGCCTTCTGCTCTTCTCCGAAAGGATCGGCGAGGGGGGATGCGAGTGGCTAACATTCTCCTATAGCAGGGATGGCTACAGCACTTTTAGGATGGATAGCCCAAGGCCATGACAGCTGTACCCAGCCGGGCAGACAGCAGCCCTTGGGCCAGAGTTAAATCTGTTCCTTTGGCCCCCTTCTCTCACTCCCAATCACTGGTCCTTGCCAACTCTCTGACTTGGGGTTAGAAAATTCCTTTTGACTCCTGTCAAGTCCCTGATTGTCAATCTGCAGTCCCTCAAAACATTTTGGAAATTCCATCCAACAAAACCATGCGGAACCTCATGTGATGCTGGAGTGATGAGGCTCCCCTCAGGCTCCCATAATACTCCAGCTTGTTATTCAAATAAACCTCGAAGCAGAATTAAGAGGACCTACAGCCTCCTCCTTAGTTCCTCCGCATTCCTGCCTTTTTTAGGCATTCCTCCATCCTGATTTTTTCTGGCTCGTCTTCATCTAGGGTTCTGGACCCAGGCGAGCGTTTTTGCTCTCTTTATAACGTATAACTCTCCTCTAACCTTCTACAGACCTCTGATATCTGTGTTTGTGATGTCTCTGATGAGACAGATCCCTTTTGGGGGTGCAGTCATGGAAGGCTTCCTGAAGGAGACAGACTTTATCTAGACCAGGAGGGATGGCTAGGAGTTTTCCTAGAAGGAGAGCAAGGGCAAGGAATTCACTTCAGACAGAGAAGAGAAGGACCAAAGCATGAGGTATTTGGGATTCTCACTCACTGGTAAAGGGTGAAAGAAGGAGAGGAGTGTGAATGAAGCCTCTTTGTCTATCCCAGCTCCGTGGGCCATGTTATTCTGTTGGGTGTCCACTGGGGATCTCTGGGTGTCCCTTATGGGGCTTAGGGTGGACTGCAAGGGGTTGGGGAGGAACCATGGGGCCCATTGTGGCCAAAGAGACAGAAGCCAAACCCAGGAGCATCTACTGGGACCCAAAGGCAGCAGGGAAGGAGAGGTGTGAAACCATCAGATCCTCGCTGTAGGACAATCACTTTGGGGCTGGGTGGCTGACGGGAGCTCTGGAGCCAGAATCCTTACCTGGTGGGCCATTCTTTCTGGCTCCACGTGTAAAGATTAAAATTTAGGGTGGGTGCCTTGGGGCTTGGGGGGCCCAGGGTGGGTGCCTTGGGGTTTGGGGGGCCCAGGATGGGTGCCTTGGGACTTGGGGAGCCCAGGGTGGGTGCCTTGGGGCTTGGGGAGCCCAGGATGGGTGCCTTGGGGCTTGGGGGGCCCAGGGTGGGTGCCTTGGGGCTTGGGGGGCCCAGGGTGGGTGCCTTGGGACTTGGGGGGCCCAGGCTCCTGCTCCCTCGGGTCCCTCTCTACCCCTCTTTGTTCCAAGGACGATGGTGCCAGCCCCAAGTTCTATGGCCAACCTTGCCCTGACGGCCTTGTCCATCCCTCTCTGCTCCCTGAATCATCACTTCTCACTCCTCTCTATGACTAGAAACTCTGTCTTTGGGGGAGGGAAGTGCAGGGGCAGCCAATGGCCCTGGGAGGCGTAGAGCCAGCCCTCCTCCTCCACGGGCTAGAGCGTCAAGCAGCCAGAAGGAAGGGCTCTCCAGACAGACAGGACGGGGCCTGTCGAAGACCAAAGGCCAAGCTGGAACATGGTGGTCATTGTAGGGGGGAGCCCTGCGACCAGGGCAGGAAGTTCCCAGCCACGCCTGCTCTGCCCTGGCTTGTATTCCTCGGCTCCTCTCCCCCAACGCCCACCCCCAATGCCTTCTGTCCCCCCCTTCCCCCTCCCCTTCAGCCCTGCCACCCTCATCCCAGCCCTTCCCCGGCTCCCCTCTTCCCCCTCCTCTGTCCTCGCCGGCTCCCCTGACAACCACAAAACCAATTAGGCGTCCACAAAACATACAGAGTGGGGATGATTAGGGCAGCCATTCAAACAGGAAAACTAGGCCATCTCCCCTTCAATAAAGGGCCAGCTGGCTGGCTGGTGCCCTCCCGGTGACCCGCTGCCATTCACCATCCCAGCCAGCACCCCGTTGTGAATGTAGGGGGCGGGCAGGGCACCGTGCCAGCGCCACCAGCGCCACCAGCGCCCGAACCCGACCCCAGCGGGTGACCAGGGCAAGGGGGGACCGAAGCGCCCTTCCCTGGAAGGCCAGCAGAACCCGCAGGAGCTCTGACAAGGTCGGGGGGGGGGGGCAACACTGGAGGAAGAGGGCTTCCGTCCGTGGCAGTGGGGGGGGGATCCAGGGGGGCTGCTGGCAGCACCAAGGCAGAGCGAGCATGTGAGATGGTCATCTGCCACCCTCTGTGGCCTCGCCTGTCAAATGGGGGACCGCATGGGCCGCAACGCCTCTTCCCATTCATCTAGCGCCGCTCCAAAGCGTCCACCCCGTTCCACTCTCTCCCCCGTCCGAGGCCCCTCCTGCGCAGACCCCTCCGGCCCAGCTCCTCGGTGCCGGGTCCAGGGGAGCCCCCGCGGCCCAGGGGCCCAGGAGTTCAAAAGGCAATCCGAGTTCAAACGTGGGAGAGCCTTGGCACGTCCCGGCACGCGTGCCCGTCCCCTCGCTGGCAGTCATCTAAGTGGTTTCTGAGCTCCGTAGCGGGGAAGAGAGAGGGAAAATTGGGTGTGAGACACAGAAAACACATCCACTTAGCAGTGAATGAATGTGCGAGCAGCTAGTGGTGGGCCCACCTGGAGCAGAGAGATCCCCGGAGCTCCGAGCGAGTGCAGGAAGGCGAGGGAGGCAGCTTCTTGTCTCCTCGAGTGGCAGAGCCCCAGGAATCCTGAACCCCAAGAACCAGACCTGGGGGAGTCTTGCGTGTGGCTCTCCCCAGTGCTTGGGATCTTTTCATTTATTTTTTAGCCCTTACCTTTTGTCTTAGAATCAAAACTAAGTTCCAAGGCAGAAGAGTGGTCAGGGCTAGGCAATGGGGGTGAAGTGACTTGCCCAGGGCCACACAGCTAGGAAGGGTCTGAGGTCACCTTCGAACCCAGGGCCTCCTGTCTCTAGGCCTGGCTCTGAGCCCCTTAGCTGCCCCCAGTGCCTGTGATCTTTACCTGAATTTATCATCCTATGAGGCACTGAGCAAAAATCCCCCAACACAGGGGACTGGACTTGAGGATCCTTGACGTTGGAGGCCTTCTCTAGTACACTACTAGGGTCATCTGTTTGCTACAACCCTCTTACACTATGACCAGCCTACCTTGGTCTTCTGGCAATGCACTTCGGGGAAGGCATCTTCGAAGCATCTCCTTTGGACACCTCCTGGCTGCATCCCGTTTGGACCTTTTCCATTTCCTACTGGGGGGTCCATGACGAGGATTCTTTGGGGCTCGCGGCATCCTGGGATGGATCCATGGCCATCCGGCAGCAACGGGAGGAAGCTGGCCATAAAGTGGGGACCTTTTGTGCCAGGGAGTAACCGTGCACTCAGAGGTGGAGAGGCCAACTACCTTGTTTTACAAACAGAGGCTTGACAAGTTTCCACAGCTTGGCCAGGGACAGTGAGTCAATCTCTGGAGAAGGGTCCCAGTCCTGATCTTCCTGACTCCGAGCGCACACAGCGTACTGCCTCCCCAGGGGAGACGCCACCCCATTTCCCACATAGGATCCAGCCTGTTCTAAGCTGGCCCATTCTCCAAATGCAGTGCCCACCCAGGAAACGTGCTCTGATGGGCAAACACAAGGGCCTGCCCGGTTACATGCCGTCGTCTCAGGATGGCACGTTCTTCACTCCTCTCGAATTTTTTCCTGTCACTCGGCCAGCTTTGGTGGAGGGGACGCCAATCTCCTTGAAGAGGCCCCGCCGTGTCCTGGTGCTCAGGCTGTTCGGGATCAGGATGGTGACAGCATCCTGGGACAGTCAGACGCCTCATTCTGCCTTGTGGGATCCCCTCCTCAGCAAGACCCTGAGGACACTGAACGAGGGCACCTTGCGGCTCCACCATCCCATTTCAAGCAGTGTGTCAGGACAGCCAGAGCATCAAACCTGGCCTAAAACGGCCCCAAATCCCACCATGGCCCCATGCTAGCTGTGTGACTCTGGGAAGGGCTTCTTGATCTTTTCTTATCTGCAAGAGAAGGGAGTTATACTCTTCAGCACCTGTTAGGACATGCTAGCGAGGGGTGGCAGCTCAGATGTGCTCTATGGTGCCTTCCCATCTAGAGCTTGATGTTGCGTATCTGGGAGTGCCGGCCATCTCCAGGGAGACCCTCTTTCCTTTTCCAGGGAGGGTGGCCACAGCATGTCCCTCTTTTACTCCTTGGTTGGTTCTGAAACTCATCGGATGATCCTCGTTTTAGAGCTGAATTGACCTGATGAGCCATTGAGTTCCATCCCCATTTTACAGATGGAGACTCAAAAAGATCAAGTAACTTGCCCAGTGGCACCCAGCTGGAAAACAGAGGGGCTGAAATTTGAACTCGGGACCTCAGGTTTCCACTGACTCCAAAACCAGCCTACGTCAGTGGTACAACTGAAAATATCGCGCTGCAAAATCAGTGTGATGCGTGTGTGCATCTCCCAAGGAATGTGCGACTTAACTGGGTCCGTGCATGAGCCCAGCTGAATTGTGCATCACTAAATGACAGGTACTGTGGATAGAGTGCTGGGCCTGGAAGAGAAAGACCTGAGTTCAAATCTAGCCTCCAACTTACAAGCTGTGTGGCCCTGGGCAAGCTGCTTAACCTCAGTTTCCCCATCTGTAAGATAAGGATGATAATAATACCTATTTTCCAGATGAGGATGAGATCAGTGTAAAGTGCTTCGCAGTCGCCTGGCACACAGTAGGTGCTTAATAAAGGCTGCCTTCCTTCCTTCCTTACTCATTCTGAGTTTCACTCTCAGATAAGAACTGAACTGATGCTGTGTAGGGCAAATTCTCATGAGTGGCGATTTCCTCTGCTAATCCGACTGACTATGACTGGCTGCCTGGTTTTCTCCAGCTCTCCAGAGAGCTATGGACAAATAGAGTCTTGACCCATTGACTCCCACCCCCCCTACGGCTCCCAAGAAGCACCCATGGGTGAGCCTGACTCCCCTGGGAGGATAACGGGGCCCTCGAGAAGCCCCACCTTTGCTCAACAAGGACTTGCCTCCAGCAAACAAGTCAAATCACCAACTGGAGCAAAGATGTCGAGGAGGAAGAGACCAGCGAAGCCCATACTTAGCCCAATGCTTGGCACAGAGTCCTTAATAAATGCCTGTTGACTGACTGAGTGACTGATTGGCGATCATTCTTTTCCACACCACAATCCTAGAAGTTTGGTGCCCTCTTCTACACTTGCCCCTTTATGCTCTCTTCTCTGCTGTGGTTTGGCATCGGCAGCTCCCCCCACCCTTCCCTGAAGTGCCAAGGCTCCTCCTGGCTCTGGGGTAGGGAGAGGGGGTCACCCATCCACAGGATGCATCGAGAGTGCCTAGCACAGAGTCAAGGATGTGACGGATCGTCCTCCCCCTCCTCCCACCCCACCTCACCCACGTAGCTCTAGAAAGGGGGAGTGAAGGGGCTTCTACCCTGGGCCTGGTGCACCCGGGAGGGGGAGGCATTCTGCGCTGATGCTCCAGACGGGCTGAGCAGGGATACCTGGGCCTCCGTGAAGAGAGGAGGGAGCAGCTGTTCCCTCTTTCCCCGGGAGGCTGCTTGAAGGGGACACTGCAAGGTTGATGGGCCCGAGTGGAGGAGGAAGGGAAGGGGGTGATGAATGAGACGTTTAAGCATCTCATTGGGATGCAGGGCCGAATCCCTCTATGAGGAGGCACGCACGGGGGCTCCGCTAGCACCAACGGGGCCTGGAGCTCCAGCCTGCCTTCGACACTGTCCAGTAGCTCGGTTTGGCAGGGGAAGGGGATGGTTGGGCCTCCCCAGAGATGCTCTGGGGTCTCTGTCCATTGCCCCGGGTCAGCTCATGGGGAGCCCTGGGCTGGGGGAGGCAGGGAGGCTAAGACAGGGGCTGGGGTGGGATGGGAAGTGGGGCACAGGCCTAGGTCTGGAGGAGACCTGGCTGCCTTTCACAGAGGCCCAGAAGCTAAGTGACTTGCCCAAGGTCATGCAGGGAGCAGAGCCAGTACTCAAACCCAGACCTCCGCCTCCCAATCGAGTCCTCTTTCTGCCCTCCTCCACAGAAAAACAAACGGCCTCCGAGCACCTGGAGCCCTTCATTAGCGAGGCCAAGGGAGGCATTGGGAGTCTCCTTAATGGTTATGGTGATCTGCAGATCATCCTCATCACCATTAGAGCAGCTGTTGGCCACACGGGCTGCACAGGTCTGGGACGTCTGGAGACCTAGGCTCCCAGACCAGCTGCCCGAGAGACCGCACAGCACCGACAGAGCAGAGCGGAAGCGGCGCCCAAGCTAGGAAAGGCCTCAGGACACCACCCGGAGAGGAGCAGAAGAACAGAGCTAGGGTGGTGCAAGTCCCGGGGTCAGCGTGGTGGAGGGAGCCCACCTCCGCTGATGCTGCTCGTCCCAGATGAAATTAGAGAAAGACACACTAAGTGGAAGGAAGAGATCATAGACGCGGAGGAATCAAAGAACTGGGTTTGTCATGCATTGCCCAGGCAAAGTCGGGCAATCAATCATTCATCAAAGAGCACTGATTGAGTGCCTGCTGTGTGCTAGGCATCGTGCCAATCCCTGGGGGCACAAAAAGTCACTTAATTTCTCTAAAATGAGAGGGATGACCCACATGCTCCCTCTGGTCCATACCAATCATCCAGAATAATCCCTTCATTTTGGAAACAGACGCTTGGAGAGCTCAAGTGCTTTCATTGATTTGCCCCTGGAAGGCCATCCAGTCCAAACTTTTCATTTTGCAGAAGAGATGATGGAGGCCAAAAAGGCAAAGAGACTTGTATAAAGGCGTGCAGACGGTGTCTGAGGTGGGATTCCTACCACAGGGCTCTGGCTTCGAATCCAGTGCGGTTCCTGCTGAGAGAGAACATATGAGGGACCCAGTGAAAAGAAGAGTGAGATGCCAACCGCCTAGGTTTGTTCTTTCTGTTCCTCCTCGTGAAGAAAGGGCCTTGGAGGGAAGCCCAGCCTTTCCACTGGCCCTCCCATTCTCCTTCATCTTCTTCCAGTTCCCAGGAGTTCATTCTCTCCCCCAGACCATGTCTTGGCTCACCTATCCAATGGGAACTTTTCCTAGCAGGGCTCTCCAACCAAGGATCAGTTCTGATTGGCTGCGGGCCGATGGCCCTGATTGGCAGAGAGATGGAACCTTCCCAATCAGTTCTAGGTCAATCAATGAAGATGCCACTTGAAGGAGAAAGAGAAAGTCCTGAAGGTGGAGAAGGTGGTCTGAGCCAGCTGTGACCAGAGGCAGAGGGGAGGGAGCAGGAAGGCAGGTGATTGGAGGAAAGAATGGGAGGAGACTAGACCCTTGCCAGTCTGCCACCCCAATCCCAGAGCAGCCCCTTGGCTTTCACTCCTGCCCTATCTGCCTTTGAAGAGCAAAACCTCTGCCTCTGGTTCCTGGGATTTATAGCCTGAACCCCTGGAGACAGCCAGAGGTGGCCCTACCTTCTGAGCAATGTATAAAATGATTGTGTGTGTAAATAGAGGGCAAGGAGGGGAGATGAGCTAGCTCCCTCTGTGCCATTGGACACGTCACTGAACCAAGCCGGGACTCAGTTTCCTCATTTGTCAAAATGAGGGAGATGATGACTTCCAAGGTTATTTCCCTGATAGGATACAAACAAGCTGCATTCCAGGAATGGCTTTCAAGCAGCAAGTGCATGAATAAAGGGAGAGGCTTTGGAGGAAGAGGGGGGACTGCCCAATAGCCCAGGCTGGTAGAAATAAGGGCTGTTTTAGGATAGTAGGGATGCAGGGGAGGAGTCAGATGGCAGATACAGAGTTGGAAGGGTCCCTACAAAGGAGAGAACCTAGTTCCCTCATTTTCCAGAGAACATCACAGTGATCTGCCCAAGCCTACAGATAGTAAGTGTTAGAGCTGGGAGATTAGTGAGGTCAGAGAACAACCAACCTCCTACAATTTCCTTGGCCCAAACTCAGTGTGATCATTTCTCTCCCAGAAAATAGTGGAGACAGCCCTGGGATGCCTGGACCTCCCCAACTTCCCACTCTCAGTCCATCTGCCTCAGAGACAAAGGAGCAGAGCTGAAACTGTGCCAAAGCTAGGACATGGTGCCTAAGGCTGAGATTAGATCAAGGATCAGATCTGGGTTCAAGTTCTAACTCTGCTTTTTATGACCTATGTGCTTTGGGGCAAATTATTTTTCCCCTTTCTGGGCCTCAGTTTCCCCATTTGTAAAATAGGGGATTTGATGTCTGAGATCCTTTCCCACTCTGATGATCTATGATTCTGTTAAGAAAATTGTATAAAAGTATTCCACAGCTGGCAGAGATAGCCTTTCACTCCACTCCTGGAGAGAGAGAAATCTTCCTTGAAGTACAACCTTACACCTAACCTGGGGACTGAGTCACCCCAGGGGAGCAATGAACAAGCAGGAAATCATGATGTTACTGGATGGAAAGAACTGATTGAACCTTTCTCATTTTGCCAAAAAGATAAGGTAGAGTAGGGTTGGGGAACCTTTTTCTAGTTCGAGTACCCAGAGGGCAAACTCAAACTATCTGTGAGCCCCCAGATTACCAGAGAGAGTGGAGAGAGGAAGTGCCTGCTTTGGGCCACTGGACATAGGGGTAGGGCATGCAAAAAATTGTTCTTGGATGCTGGGAAGAAGGGGAGCAGAGCAGCTCCCTCAGTGCCAACTGGGCACACGTGCCAGGGCTTTGCCAAGGAGGACCTAGAGGCTGTTTACTAGCTGTTAAGGAGTTTGGGGATGGGGTAGTGAAGGGAAAAGGAGAAGTTTCAGGAAAGGGGAGCCTAGAGGAGAGTCACAGAACAGGAAGGCAAAATTCCTGACCTTCCAGGAACTTCCTATCACAGCTCCAGCTGCACGAGGTAGGGACCAGGGAGTTGGGGGGCAGAGGGCAGGAACATCAGTCCTCCCAGACCAGACACTGGTTTGGGATCAAAGCCAGGCACTTGGCTTTCAAGCTATGGCCAAGGTCCCCAGGAAAGTCTCCCAGTGCCTGGGCTGCTGCTGGCAACTTAAGATGTAAAAATCTACAAGCTGAAAAATTCATGTCATGGTGTCCAGTGGGAAATAGTGGGAATGGGGCTCCCTGAGTCCCACCCCCTCCTTTCAGAAGAACCCCAGCTCCAGACACCCTGGGGAATGGAAAGAGCATCAGACCTAGAATCAGATGACCTAGACCCCATCCTCAGTTCTGCCACTCTGACATTGGGCAAGGTCACAACCTTCTTCTCTCTGGCCCTCAGTTTCCTCCTCTGGAAAACAAGAGAACTAGACTGGGTGAGGTCTAAGGTTGCTTCCAGCTCTACAGTCTTTGATTTTGATTCTGCAATCTGTGGGGGTAAAGGAAACAGAAATTTACCCTAAGTGACTGGGGTCCTTTACCCAGCTACCCCTCCCATTACTCAAAGGTCCAACCCCTACTTCACCCTCCTCCCCTCCCCTTAAAAGTCTTGAATCCCTTTAAGTATAAATCCAGGCCGTCCTAATCCCTCTGGGAATTTCCTTTGCTCCCCAGACATAAGGAGATCATCATCAATAGACCTGAGATCCCCCAGATGTGAATGTTCTCTCTCATGATGCACACTGCCATCCGTAGGTGACTGCCCATTTGAGATGACCCTCATCCATGGCCTTCCATGAGTTCATCCCAAGGAGTCCGCCCAACACACTACAGGCTTTCCTTGATTTCTTCTCACATTGAGAAGAGAGATGGATTCTCCATCTATTTTTCTCCTTCTTAGCACATGCCAGACCATTTTTTTTCTCAGACATTTCTTTGATGATACCCATTTGTTCAATTCTTTGAAGTTCCTTGTTTATTCTGTGTTGTAGACTGCTTGCATGGTAATTTTTAGATTGGAGGAGTACATATGTAGAGTTGGAAAGGACCTCAGGGGCACTAGTCCACCACTGCAACCACCCCATTGCACAGATGAGAAGACTGAGGCTCAGGGGGGCTAAGTGACTTTTCCAAAGTCGCCTAGGTATTAAGTGATAAAGATAGGATCTGAACCATGGGTTCATTCCAGTCTTTGCCATCTGGACCTCCTTTGATATCACAGGGACTGATTTGAGTCAAAGGGATTAATCTTCTTCTTCACTTCCACTCCACTGCTCCTAGACACACACACACACACACACACACACACACACACACACACACACACACCTCTGGGGATGACAGAAAGAAGCCCCCTTACTAAGCAGCCCTTCTTTCCCCTCAGCTGTTCTCCCTGATCACATCAGTCTGTTCCATCTGTATAGCTGCTCACACACCCTGTGCAACACACACACACACACAGAGCACAGCTCTGTTCCCAAATGTGTGTAGCAGAGCTGGCTGGCGGCTTGGCCAATGGAGGTCCCTCCCTGAACTGTTTCCTAGGCGACCAGCACAGAGCTACCCGGGACCAGCTTCTACAAACCTGAAGGAAAGAGGGGAGAGGGAAGATGGGGGGAAGGGAATGAGAGGAAAGAAGAAGGAAGGAATACCCAAATAGCCCTAGCAATTCCTCTTCTCTCTGAAATGTGGCCCCAAGTCCCCAGAGGCCAGGCAGAGGAGGCAGGGACCAAGGGATTCTGCCCACGCACACCCATTGAGCCTTCCTTAAATAGGGGGCCTGGAAGGCCTCCCCCACTCTCCCTTTAGGTGCTCTCCAAGTGCTGAGCCCTGTGACCCTCATGAGGATGGATGCCTGGAAGGAGATCGCTGAAGAAGACCTTCTTGGTTCAAGTTCCAGTCCAGGTTCTACAACTGGTTTATTGCATTCCTTTGGGCATGTCCTATTCCTTTGGGTTGGGGAACTCGGTGTCCCCAGAAAACAAAAGGGGAGCATCATCACCAGCTCTGCTGACCTCATATTGTTCTCCTGAGCACTGAATGGCAATTACCGCAACCCAGAGCTAGAAGGGACATCAGATCTCACCGAGGCCAACCTGTATTTAGGCAGGTGTCTACACCCTTCCTGACAAATGGTCTCTCTGTCTCTACCGAAAGACTTCCACAGACTGGGATCTCCCCACCCTCAAGGCACCCCCACTCCACTTTTAGACAGCTCTGATTGGTAGGAAGGTTTCTTCCTATGGAACCCCCAATCTTCTTCTTTGTACTTTCCACCCATCATTCAAACCTTAGCAGAAAAAAATAGACTCTTAAGAGTGATTATGAGTTCCTGAGTCTTTTCTTCTCTAGGCAAAATAGCCTCAGTTCCTTCAGACAGTCCTGGAATGACAGTGTCCAGTCCCTTATATGTGTCTCCCCTTTGTATGACCTTGGGCAAGTAACTTAACTCATTGGTGGTTTGGGAAACTCTCTGAGACTTTAAGTGGCAGAAGAGTCAACCTTGAATGGAAAGAGAGTTTCCTTTCCAAGAATTCCCTACACCAATGAAATCCCACGTCCAGTGGCTACCTAGCACAGTGCCTGGCTCATGGTGGGGGATTAATAAGTGCTCACTCAATGATGAAGAGCGCCAGCATCTTTCTGAAAATAGAGTCCTTGGAATGCTCCAGACGTGGCGTCTTTCCTGACCCTCTCCCTCACCTGCCAGCACCCTCCTTCACAAAGCTACTTTGCATTTATTTTGTTTACACCCTGCATATGTGTATTAGACACATGTTGTCTCCTCTCTTAGTATGTGAGATCCTTGAAGGCAGAGATTGTTTCAATTACCACAACGGCTGGCATATAAAAGGTGCTTCATAAATGCCTGCTGATTGATTGATTCACAAGGCAGTGGGACAATTAGTGCCTGACTTCCTTTTTGTTCCTGATAATGGCTGTGAATTTCTTTAAACTGTAAAACAAATGTCCTATAAATTTATTTATAAACATATTTTTAAATCACAGTCGGCCTCAGCTGTTGGCCAATCTTCCCAGACCACACTGCCTGTGAACGCATCGATTTCCCTTCTTCTCACTTGAAGGCTCTGTTCCTTTGACTTTCACCCCATGACCTGCTCACCCGTCACCCTTCCCTGATGGGCAAGCAGACAAAAGCACAAGCACAAGTGGGAGCTGCCCAAGATGGGACTTCTAGGAAGACAGTGAGATTAAGGCTGGGAACCATCTTCGGTCACTGCTTGCCATCACCTGGAGGGTTTTCCAGGCACCGCTGACAGGCTCAGCACAGAGCACTTTGGGTATCCTTGAATGAGGGCACAATCTAAAGGGGAGCCATGCTATAACCTTGGACCATACATAAGGTTACCTTCCATCTATCCTATATATATTGGAAAGGTTCCTGGCTATACACGTCTTCTCCATTAGATTGTAAGCTTCTTGAGGGCAAGGACTATTTTATCTTCTTTCATTGTATTCCCAGGGCTTATTACATGCTGAGTATGTAACATTTGTTGACTAAATAACATCATCATCATCCCCATCTCCAGACTAGTGTGTTGTTGTTCAGTCACTTCAATCTTATTCTTCATGAACCCATTTGGGACCTCCTTGGCAAGGATACTGGGGTGGTTTGCCTTTTCCTTCTCCGGCTCATTTTACAGATGAAGAACTGAGGCAAGCAGGGTGAAGTGACTTGCCCAGGATCACACATCTACTAATTGTCTAAGGTCAGATTTGAACTTAGGAAGTTGAGTCTTCCTGATTCCAGGTCCAGCATTCTGTGCACTATGGTGCCACCTATCTGTGTCTGGACTAAACCTGTCTAAAAAGGGAGATAGGGTCCCTACTTTGGGGAGTCCCAGCCTCAAGAAGGCAGTATGGTAGAGTAGAAAGACCAGCGACCGGAATCAGAAGACCTGGAGTCAAATTCTGCCTCTACCTGGACTGCCTCATCTCTTCACCTCTCCACACGTTCGGCTGGTACAATCAAATAGAACTGCTGTTTGTCCTCCAAATATGCCCTTTCCTCTCCCCCACTGCAGCTACCTTTGTTCAAACGATTACTTCTGCCTGGAATGCCATCCATTCTGCTCCTCATCTGTCCAATTCCCACCCACCCTCTCAAGTCCAGCTCAGATGCCATCTCTTTCTCAGATGAGATAATATTCATAAGGCACTTACTACAGTGCCTGGCAGGTAGTAGATGCTCTATGAATGCTTATTCCCGTCCCCCCTTTGGAAACCTTCCCTGATCTCAGTTCATACCAGCTCCCATAGACGTTAGACTTTACATATTCCTTTAAAAAAAACCTTACCTTCCATCTTAGAATCCATACAAGTGTCAGTTCTAAGGCAGAAGAGCAGTAAGAGCTAGGCAATGGAGGTTAAGTGACTTGCCCAGGGTCACACATCTAGGAACCCAGGACCTCCTGATTCCATTGAGCCACCTAGCTGTCCCTACATAGTACTTTCAATTCATCAGTCAATCAGCAAACATTTGTAAAATGCCTATTATAGGGGGCAGTTAAGTGGTTCAGTAGATTGAGACCCAGGGCTAAAGGTCCTGGGTTCAAATTTGACTTTAGACACTTCCTAACTGTGAAACCCTGAGCAAGTCACATCATCCCCATTGCCTAGTCCTTACTGCTCTTCTACTTTGGAACAAATCTCAGTATTTATTCTAAGAGGGAAGATAAAGAGTTTTTTAATGCCTACTGTATACTAAGGAGATGGTTGCTGAGCTATTATCTATATGTTTTCATCATGCATTATTATGTATTATACTTACACAAATTTGTATTGTATCTCACTACCAGACCACAAGTTTAGTGAGGCCACTCCTGAAATCATCTCCCTTCTTACCTGTGGTTCTTGGAATCCCTTTTGCAATGTCATCATTTCAAAGAGTTCTTGTTATCTATTCCTATTGAACAATGGTTCAACTGTCATCTTTCTTTTTTTTTTTAACCTTTACCTTCTGTCTTGGAATCAATACTGTGTATTGGTCATAAGGGTTAAGTGACTTATCAAGGATCACACAACTAGGAAGTGTCTGGGGTCAGATTTGAACTCAGGACTTCCCATCTCTAGCCCTGGCTCTCAATCCACCTAGCTGCCCCCTCAACCATCATCTCTTTGCAGAAGCTTCTCTAGTCTATACTTCTATTTCTAATCGCTGAGCTCCAGCCCAGAATCACAGACTGCCTGGATGCCCTGTAGACATCCCAAACTCAACATATCCAGAACTGAATCTATTGTCTTTTCCCCAAACTCTCCCCTCTTCCCAAAATTCCTATTACCATAAGGAGCACCACCATCTTCCAGGACAGCCGAGGTTAAAACCTCAGTGACATCCCACCTTTTTACTCTCGTGTGCCCCATTTGTCCAATTCTTCATTATATCTTGTCCTTTTAGCATTACTTCTTTCCAGTCATATAATGAATTAGCCCCTCATCAGCCCTTGTCAGGACCATAACAATAACCTTCGAATTTGGACTCTTCGCCTCATGTCTCCCTGCCTTCTTCTATCCTCCACTCAGCTGCCAAAGTGATATTCCTCAGACATATCCGGCTTCATCACTCCCTTCACTCAATAAATCCTAGCAGCAACATTCTAAACAATCTTGGACCCTTCTTCAAGAATCTTCATTCTTCTTCAGTCTTTAAGAATCCGTTGTTTCACCAACTGAGGCAATGGTTGGACAAGTCATGTATAGGATTAAAATAAAATACTACTGTGCCATAAGAAAACTAAAATAAAATAAAAGATTCATTGGAGTACCAGAAAAATCTTTTAAAAATGAATAAATTATAGCAGCTCCCTATTATCTCTGGGATCAGCTATAAAATCTTCCATTAGGGATTTAACACTAGTCACAACCTGGACCCTTCCTCCCTCTCCAGTCTTCTTACACTCATCCCCCTGCATATCTCTCACATATAACTCTCCTCCCTTTCACACTTCCTTTATACTGATTATCTCCCATGTCTGTAATACTCTTCTTGCTCATCTACCATCTCTTAGAAGCCCTGCTTTCCTTCAAGGTTCATGTCAAATGCCACATTCTGTAAGGAAGCCTTCCCAGTTCTCCCCATTCCCAGCTGCTAGAGGCTTTGCCTCTAAGGCTACCTTCCATCTAGCTCATCTGTACCAGAGGATTTGTTTACATGTTGTCTCTTCCATTAGAATCAGCTCCCCGAGGGCAGGGATTGTTCTTTTTCCTTCTGTGTGTATGTACAGTGCTTCGTCTAACACCTGGAACATGTTATGTGCTTAATACATGTTTATTGATTGATTAATTGAGCAGACATAGTTTGCTGCCATAGACTTTATTAAAGATCTTATGGAGATAGAAGTTAGATGGCCCTCAGCAGGCTCTGCTTCTCTCCACAGGCCCCAAAAATGTTCTGACTCTTCCCCCCAACCCAGGATTGCTCTAAACAATTGAGAATTGGAGTAAAACCTGAGGAGCCCTCCCCCCCTTGGGGGACTGGGACTTAAATAGGAACTCCAGGCAATGAATTCTGAACTGAGGGGATTCAAATTCAATACAGTCCAGATGATGTTTACCCTGAAAAGTGCTTTCTCCACCTTGGGTTCAAGTACTGGGCATCTTCCCAGGGCTTGGAAAAGCCTGGACCTACTTCTACACCACCTTAGCTTTCTTCAAGATTTAAGTCCCACAAGACCTTACTTGCTCTTTCCAGTTATTAGCACTCTCAACAACAACAAAAAAATTTATAATTTGTATCTATTCACTTACCTATTAATTAATATTAATTAATTATTAAAGATATATAAAAGAAGTAAGAAAATTTACATTTTAAAAATTACTTTTAAAATACATAAATAAATGCTAATTAATTCATATAAGCTCCTTCGGGGTCGGAATGGAGACCGGGAAGGGACCTGTGATGTCCCTCTAGGGAACAGCCTCGTGAGGAAATTCCTACCATTTCCAGTTGGTATCTGTTGTACAACAGAATAGCCTAATTCTCTAATTGAGAGATTACGCGACTGTCCCGGAGCTTCAGAGGTGGGGCTTGAAGTCCACTGTTTCTGGCCGCGGAGGTAACCCTGTCTCCACTCTGCTGTCTTATTTTCTTTTCCTAGCTCCCTCAGTGCTGGAACAATGCTTGGTTTGGATGGAATGGATTCCTGTTCTTTCTAAACTCTGTATCTCGCCCAGCATCATCCCTGGAGGTGGAGCCTGAGTATACACTTAATAAATATTGGTTGAGTTTCTAAGAGCGCCAAGCCCTCCGCATGCTGCTCAGGTCAAGAAAGCTGGGATCAAGACACCTTCCTGGGGTTCCTGGATGATGTCTTCATGTTTTCGGCCCGCGAGGCTCCTCCAAACTGGCGAAGGGGGCGGGGGACAGCCCTGACCTCCCCTCCCCAGCCCGGCCGGCATCCCCCTCCCCAGCAGCAGCCCTATCCAGATATTTCCAGTAAATAAACATTGACGCTTTCGATATCATGTTAATTTCACAGGCGGCTGCCCCGCTGACAGTTTCCACACTCCCGCCAACACGTCTTGTCAGTTTCAGACGCTCAGGCCAAGCCGGCGTCCATGTAAAGACAGCAACACAAACGGGGCTGAAACTCCCTTTAAAGTAACAGATCACAGGACTTGGAAGGGGAGACTCTTGTTTGAGGAAGGAGTCTGTTACCTAGAGACAACCTTCCTCCTCCTCCCACCCCAGCCCAGACTACCACAAGACCTCTCAGTCCAGGGTTTTGGAGAGAGGTCGGCGATGGTGATTTGTCTTATTTCGTTTCAGTGGGGAGCAGGGATCGCAATACAGCCACCACGAGAGCCTTCCTCCCGAAGCTACAGGCAAGGCAAATTCTTCTGGCTACGTGCCGTGCCAACAGCTGCCTTCCTTCCAGCCACACCCGAGCCCCTTAGCACCAAGGAAAGCGCCGGGCGTGCCTGGTATTCAATGGTGCCTGATAAGCGTCTGAGGAATTGGGGTCGGCTTCACGGAGCTGCTAATGCGTTAGAAGCAGAGCAGGAGGCCGAGACTTGGTTAGCTCCCTTCGCCACTCTGCCCTTGTAGGGCTTTGGGCAGGTCCCCTCCTCTCTCTGGGGAAAAGGATTCAACGACCTCGAGTTCTAAAGCTGCCATCTTGGGTTCGTTTCCTTTTCTTTATCTCCTTTTCCTCTTCTACAAAAGGAGATCCTTTCCAGATCTACCTACGCGGCAGATGCTCCGATCCCCAGGATGGTTTTTGTGTTGGGCTTTTCTTGCTAGAGAGTCAGGAACCCAGGGCTGAAGTTCTAGCTCTGTCCTCCTGAGCCAGGGAACAACGCTGGGCACAAACCACCTCTCTGAACCTCGGGGTCCTCATCTGTAAAATGGGAATAATAACTGGGGAAAGTGCCCTTCAGACTGGGACATTTTCTAGCAATGGGTGCTATTGTCCAAAGTGTCAGGCCATCCAGAGGTTCCCTGGCTTGCCCTGGTCCCGCCCTGACTCCAAGAGGCTCCTGGGCCTCCCTCAGCTCTAACAAGGCTTCAGTCATGCATATTCATCAGCCTTCATGCATATGCATGTCCTGTTCTTATTATAGCCCCAGCTGAAGTGGCATTTCAGACAGACCCAGGCATCAGCCTGGCGCCTTGTCAGGCCTGGGCACAGAGCCCACTCTGCCTCCCCCTCCCTCTGCCCCATCCCTCCTCTTGCCCCTGAACGCTGGCCAGCTCCTTTACCCTCGGGGGTCCCTCTGGGCAGACTGGCTCCCACCCCCAACAGGCCCGGCGCAGGGGAGCTGGGATTCCGAGGGTGCCGGCCCAGGAAAGCGTCCTGCCCCTCCTCCCAGCCCGAGGCCGAAGGGATGGCCTGCCTCTCGCTGGCTGCCTGCCAGCTCACTTCTGCTGAGCCCAAGAAGCGGGAGGAGTTGGGGAGGGAGCAGCTGGTTCCGGGAACCCCTCCTGGCTTCTGAACGGAGCCGGACCCTGGCCACCTTCTGGACCCATCCATCCTCCTCCACCCTGCAGCCCAGGGAGACCTCCGAGATGGCAAAGCCCTGACTTTGGATCCGGAAGCCAAAAACCCTTTGTGGAAGAGGAATGCGGTTCTCCAGGAGGGTCCCACCGAGGCAACACTGAAAGGGAATAGAAACGGGTTCTTGGATTCCTTAAGAGGACACCCAAGGGGGGCAGCTGGGTAACTCAGTGGATTGAGAGATGGGAGGTCTTGGGTTCAAATTTGGCCTTAGACACTTCCCAGCTGTATGACCCTGGGCAAGTCACTTAACCCCCATTGCCTAGCCCTTATTGCTCTTCTGCCTTGGAACCAACACACAGTATTGATTCTAAGATGGAAGGGAAGGGTTTTTATTTTTTAAAAAAAGAGAGAGGACACCCAAGGGGGGCATGGTGCCCATCCCTGCCTGCCCTGTGAATACAGAGTCATGGAGAGGGGCCACCACCCTCCTGAGATCATCGGAAATCTGGGCTTAGAGCTCCAGCCACCCAGGGTCCAACATTCTTTGTGCTACTGAGCCAGGAAAGCATTCCTGACATTCAATCGTCTCCTTCTGGGGAATCAAGCCCTAACCACTTCCAGACATGGCTCTAAGGACGGAGACACATAGGGAGACAGAGGGGTCTGAGAGGTCTTGTCCATTCTCCTACCCCAAGCAGGAACCCCCTAACAACCTTGACAGAGAACTATCTAGCCATGGCTTGACCTCCTCTGGTGACAGAGAGCTCACTCTCTCACATTCCTTATTTATCTTGAACCACTCTATGCCTTTCACTCATTGTCCCTAGTTCTGCTGTTTGGGGCCAATGGAGGATGGCTCCTGCATCTAACAGTCTTTCAAAGAACTTGAAAATGGAGATCCCTGATGAATTGGGTTCAAATCCTGTCTCAGCTGTGTATTAGCAGCAAGCAAATTATTACTCTTATGGGCCTCAGTTTCCTCATCTGTAAAATGAGGGGATTGAACTAACTGGCCTCTGAGGTCCCTTACAGGTCTAGATCCAGGATCCTTAATGGTGATGATGCTGATCTGCTCAGCTGGGAAATCAAGAGGTTGGATCTGATCTTGGAAATCATCTCACCTAATATTCTAGGATTCCACAACACATGTTCATGTCTCCATCCTCCTGCCCACCCCAATCCCATCTCCATGCCTCAGAGGCCAGCTCATGGAATCCTCAAATTCTACAGATGAAACGCAGAGAGTTAAATGACTTGCCCAAGGTCACACAAAGCTTGGAATGGAACCCAGAACCTCGGACTCAAAGCCAACTCTTTCCAAAGTCTCATAGTGGGATAGTTTTTTTTTCCCCCCAGTGGATGGGGTTCCATGGCTCATCATGGGGTGATTAACATTCTTCCCTCCCTGTCTCCCCCTTGCCTTATTTCATGACTATCCCCTTAAGCCTGTTAGCCCAAATATTGATGCCATTTCAATCCAGCCCTTGCCAGTCCCCAAATCATTTTGTTGTATGTATTTTTCCTTCTTTTAATTAAAGCTACACAATTTCGATCCATTTTAATAAATCATAAAGAGAGGAGGAGGGGAGGGGGTGGAGGGAGGAAGGAGGCGGGGGAAGAGCAGGGAAGCTGCAAATCTCTCCCTGCCACATTTCAGAGGGTTCTTTGAGCTGGGGTGCTAGCAGGGAAGGGTGTTGTCATGGTCTCAAACATCTGTCAGTGGTAGCCTGTGATGATTCCTGGACCAGCTCCTTATCTCTCCCCCAGTACTGAACCCTCCCAAGCTGGGAGAGACAACTTCAGGCCTGACTCACAAAAGCTGCAAAGCAGGAAGGGAGGTGGGGAGCAGCCAGCCACATCCTTCCAGCCTAGAGTCTGCGCCCCCTTCTCCCCCCAGGAGCTCCCCACTTCTGCCACTGGGGCTCCCCTAGGCCAGCCTGGGTGCCCCCTTCCTTCCCTTTGGGGCGTCAGAGACAGAAAGTGGCATTTCTGGGAGGAGGCAGGAGAAGCAGTCTGGCAAAGAACAGAACTGAGCCTGGGGATCATGGCCCCGGCTAAGGAATCCACATTTACTCCAAAGCAAAAAGAAATGTCTGAGAACCTACTACGCGCTAGAAGGTTAGGGACACACAACAGGTCCTGACCTCCCGGAGTTTATAATCTACCTGGGAGAATACACGTGCAAGCTTAAGTGCATACGTGATCATCTGCAAATTAAATATCATTTTTAATTCTTTTTTAACCCTTCCTTTCCATCTCAGAATCAATACTGTGCTCTGGTTCCAAGGCAGAAGAGCAGTAAGGGCTGGGCAAGGGGGGTTAAGTGACTTGCCCAGGGTCAACCAACTAGGAAGTGTCTGAGGCGAGATTGGACCTCCCGTCTCTGGCTCTCCATCCACTGAGCCACCCAGCTTCCCCCATAAATGTTAGCTTTTTGATGATGAAAAATCTGTTTTCTCTTCCTCCCACTTTCCTTAATTCAAACAAACAAACAAAGAAAGGAAAACTCTTGTAACAAATATACATTGTCAGACAAAACAAATGACCGCATTGGCTGTGTCTGATCTAGATCTTCATATATTTATTTGTAAATACACATATATATACACAGACATTTGTATATATGAATTATATACACGTGTGTATGTGCGTGCTCGTGTGAGTGTATTCATGGGATGGCTGGGTGGCACAGTGGTAGCCCTGGGGTCAGGAAAACTCCTCTTCCTGAGTTCAAATCTAGCCTCAGACACTTACTAGCTTGTGACCCTGGGCAAGTCACTTCACCCTATTTGCCTCGGTTTCCTTCTTTGTAAAATGAGCTGGAGAAGGAAATGGCAAACTACTTCAGGATCTCTGCCAAGAAAACCCCAAACAAGATCACCAAGATTTGGATAAGATTGAAAATGATTAATTAAAAACAAAAATATTTTAAACTATATGCACACACATATATATACACACATACATATGTATAATATGATAATTTGCAAAGGAGAGAGAAAGCATTCCAGGCTTCCTGTACAAGATGCTCCACGCACTGATCCTTGAAGGAAGCAGAGGTGAGGACAGAGGGAGCACATTTTCTGTTCAAGGGATGCCATCTGTATAAAGTCACAGAGGCGGAAGATGGTGGGGGAGCTTGGGAAGCTTTGAATGGGCCAGTCCCACTGGAAGATTCCATGCCTGAAGGGGACTCAAGGGCAATAAGCTGGAGGCAGACTCCGAAGGGCTTTAATGGATGCGATGAATAGTTTGTCCCTTTTCCTGGATTCAGTAGGGAGCCTCTGAAGATTCTTGAAAGGGACCTGGTTAGATGGGTGCTTCAGGAAAATCTCTTGGGCAGCTACCTGGTTGGGAGAGACTAGAAGTCAAGAGGGCCAATGAAGAGGCCAGGAAGAGACAGGGAAGGTGTGAGAAGGTGTCCCTGGAGAGAATGTCTGTGTGGGAGAGATGGCGCACCTACCAAGAACTGGCAACAGATTTAATATGTGGCTGAGTGTCAATCAGGAAAAAGAAGGTTGCCACCATATGCTTTTTTAAAAGCTACAACATAAAAGTTGTTCTTGGTTTCCAATCCAATTTTCTTTTTTGTATTAAAACACTTGTGTATCCTGATGATTATACTTATAATGAGAAAGAGAAATGTTTAAGAATCAAGAAGGGGACCCCTATATACTTAAGCTATAATTTGTAGTTATAGTATATTTCTATGTACGTAATATATATATAATCCAATGGAACATGGCATTTTCCTTTATCTTCACTCACCTCTCGCCCCTGAGCCCCTCTAGCTTTGTACCACTGCTACTAACTCTCACCCTATCTCTTTCCTGTCTTAGCTAAATGGTGATGAAGCTGGATTTTCAAAGGCTATTACTAGTAACACCCTCTGGGCTCCTTTTCAGTGGATGGATCCTTCTCTCAGGTTCTAGAAAACTCCTATGAATCTGACCTTTCAAAACTATGGCTCATGAGCCCCACACTGGTGAGTTTCCTTTTTTTTTTTTAAACCCTTGCCTTCCATCTTAGAATCAATATTGTGTATTGTTTCTAAGGCAGAAGAGCAGTAAGGGCTAGGCAATGGAGGTTAAGTGACTTGCCCAGGGTCACATAGCTAGAAAGTATCTGAGGCCACATTTGAACCCGGGACATCTCATCTCTAGTCCTGGCTTTCAATCCACTGAGCCACCTACATTCCCCAATGAGTTCCTTTTTAACAGTCAGCTGGGAAATAGAATTACCTCAAAGCAAAAATATTTATCAAAATGGACTAGAAGGAACATTAGCTACAAAGCACCCTTCCCATTAAACATAAGTGACATACTCTCATCAATATACAGAGTGTCTGTGAGAAGAGTGGGCACAAATTAAAAGTAAAAGGGGGATGAGAATACATGTGGCCAAAGCAACTCAATTCTCTAGTACTGTAGGGTCTTGGTGTCTTTTTCCTTCTTATGGTGTCCTGCTGTACAAATTAAAATTAATCTCAAATAATAAAAATATTATATTTTAAGAGAATTTATTAAAGATTGTTAGAAATAAAGGAATAAAAGGGACACAAAATAAAACCACATGCCCATGGCTAATCAGCCTGTTAAAACCCCCTGCTTACCACCACCATGATGAGGACGGGAAGCCAAAGAGAACTGGGCAGGACCACCCACTGAATTTATCCCCTGTCTACAGGAAGTACATAATGACAGGAAGCCAGTGGGCTCTTGGGAAATGTAGTTCTTTTTTTTTAGGGTAACCAATTTTCAATTACACACTGTACAAATTCAGCATCTCTACCAGGGTAAGGAAGGATTTTCATCTGAACTCCCAGTGTTTGATCCTCTGCAGCTCAACTTTTAATTTCCAGAGTTAGTTCTCCTTGAATTCATGAATGGCTCTCTTCTCTGCTGCCAGAGGTCAGTCTCCTTGAAATTGCTTCTTCCCTCAGTCACTGACCCTCTATATCTAAGGCAGTCTTTCTCAGCTCCCTCAACAGTGTCTCTAATTCTCTCATCTAGGCCATCTCTGAAATGGCCAGATGTGTTGTCTTTTCAACTCCACAAAGCTACTTTGGACTTGAACTGACTAGAGTTGATGAGCTCCCTTGTAGGTATGACCAGTTTTTATCAGGTCAGTGGCTAAGGTCTCCTTCCAATATAATCAAAGAGAAATGCATTCACACTTTGTAGAAGAATAAGGGTTAAATGGTTCATTTAAATGATGAATTGGACAGTTTTAGAGAAAACTGGAAAAATCTCCATGAACTGATCCAGAGTGAAGTAAGCAGAACCAGGAGACCAATTTATACAAGGATGATAACATTTTAAATAAAGATAATTATGAAAACCGTTAGGATTCTGATCAAGGCAAAGATAATATTACCCACAAGTCTAGAAGACCGAAGATGAAACACACCACTCATCCCCTGCTAAAGAAGCAATAACTTAAAATACAAAGAGAGACATTCATTCTCTAGAATGGCCAATATGGGAATTTGTTTTTCTGGACTATGTATATTAATGAAGAGGAGTTTTTCCTTCCTTTCTTTTTTCTTTTTGTTCCATGGATAGGGGGCAGTTAGAAGTTCATATTATAAATGCAATAAAATATTTTTTAAAACAACTAATACTTCTTATTTTCATTGAATTAATCAATTGGATGAGGGGAATCTCCATCCCTCACATACAAGCACCACCCAGCTGCCCCCTTTACAATTTCATATCTATAATCCTATGGTAGAAATATGGATGCTTGTTATCAGAAGGAGAGGCAGCCTGCTGTGGGGGAATAGATGATTGATTTCTGAGTCAGAAAAATAATGCCTCTGACATCTCCTAGTGGTACAGCTGAGGGTCAATCACCCACCCTCTCCATGTCCCTCCAGGCAAGGCTCTAAGACTTGAAGTTACTGAGGAATTGTTCTCGGTGGAAGAAGATTCCATTTCAGAATTCCCCATACATCTGTGATCCCAGATCTGGGTCCAGCCTCCCAACCCCCTCAATAGTTATTGGAGGGACCGTGGTGGGAATGGCAAGAAAGGCAGAGACCCTAGAGATATTAAAGGTCACAGCAGAATCCCTAAGATGTACCGACTAGTTCAATGTAAGGGAATGAGGGCTGTCATGAGACTGAAGTTCCATGCTGGAATAACAGGGAGGAAGATGATGAAATATTGGACCAACTGTGCTCAGACTGGGTGGGTGAGACTCATAAAAGAGAAGGAGAAAACATTTTTCAAATGTGGTATTTTTATCCATCAGAAGAGACAGTTTTAAAAGAAAAGTGATGACTTTGGTTTTAGCCATGTTATAGTTGCAAGACATCATGGCATAGTAGACCAAAAACCCACTTCGAATCATGATGGGATCAAGCCCTGCCTCCCACCCATGTGCTCCTGAGCAAACTCCTGAATTCTTTAGAACTAAAAAGTGGTAGGACTGGAGTTTATCTAAATTGGAGGAGGGATTCCCTCACAGCAGGTTTCAAACATCCATGAAATCAACTATCAAGGGGACATATAAGTCAAGCTATCCAAATCGCAGTTAGAGACAGAGTTCAGAAGACCATAGATTTGGAGCTAGAAGAGGTCTCAGAAGCCAACTAGTCCAAGTCCCCCATTTTCCAGATGGAGAAGTTGAGACCCAAAGAGGTTCCACCAAATGCTGGGCAAGTGAGTTGCCCAAGGTCACACAGATAGCAATCAATGGTGATAGAATTTAAATGCTGGGGGAAAAGATTAGAAGACTCATTTGTCTAAAGAAATTAATTGAAATCATAGAAGTATTGAGGAAAGGTCCTAGGGAGACTGACTTGGAAGATGCTGACAGCTGGAGGGGTAGAAGGTAAAAGAGAATCAGAGGTGATGGTAGATATGTGCACAACCAGGAGAGAGCATTATCACAGGAGCTAAAGGAGGAAAGGTCCTCCTGAAGGAGTCAACAGAAACTCCTAGAATGTCAGAGCTGGAAGAGATCTTGGATATCCTGTGGTTGGTTGGTTGGTGTTTTTTCACAGATGAGGAAGCCAGAGTTCTGAGATCTAATTTGCCCAAGGTCATATAGCTACTGGAAGGTCTGGGACTCAAACCCAGATCTCTAAACAACTAATTCAGGACTTATTATGCCATGCCATGATAACTAAAGTTAATTTGTTTTTTCAATAATGTTTAAAAATTTTCCCCAATTACATGTAAAAACAATTTTCAAGATTCATTTTTACATTATCTATTTTTAGACTAGTTCTTCCATGGTTACATGATTCAAGTTCTCCCCCTCTCTTTTTCCTTCCCCCCTGCCCAGAGCTGACAAGCAATTCCACTAGTTTACACGTATCTTATTACTCAAAACCTACTTCCACATTATTCATATTTGTAATAGAATAATCTTTTAAAGACCACAACCCCAATTCATCTACCCATGTAACCAAGTGATATCATGTTTTTCTTCTGTGTTTCTACTCCCATAATTCTTTCTCTAGATGTGGATAGCATTTAAGATCCATTTTTTAAAAATTTTGAGTTCCAAATTCTCTCCATCCTTCCTCCTCCCCTCTAATGGTAAGCAATTTGACAGATCTTCCATGCGCATTTTTCCCATATGAGTCATTTTGTGCAAGAAATCAAACAAAAATGAAGAAAGAAAGTGTAATCTAGCATATTTTGGTCTGATTTTAGACTCTGTCAATACTTTCTCTGGAGGAGAATGGTATTTTTCATCCTGAGTCTCTGCGATAGTTTTAGATCTCTGTTTTGCTGAATAGAGCTGTCATTCACAGTTTTCAATTATATGATATTGCTGTTACTAGGTACAATGATCTCCTGTTCTGCCCACTTCACTTTGCATCAGTTCATGTAGGTCTTCCTAGGATTTTACAAAATCATCCTACTGATCAATTTATTCATTTGATTCTGTCTTAGAACTAAATATTGGTTCCACAGCAGAAAAGTAGTCAGGACGAGGCAATTGGGGTTAAGTGGTTTGCCCAGGGTCATACAGCTAGGAAAGGTCTGAGGCTAGATTTGAACCCAGGACTTATCATCTCCAGGTCTGGCTCTCTATCCACTGAGCCACCTAGTTCCCCCATGATCTTCATTTCTTACGACATGGTAGTATTCCATTACAATCATATACCACAACTTATTCAGCCATTCTCCAATTAATGGGCATCCTCTCCACGTCCAATTCTTTACCACCACAAAAAGAGTTGCTAGCAATATTTTTGTACAAATAGATAACTCTCCCCCTTTTATCTCTTTGGGATACAGTCCTAGTAGTGGCATTGCTGGATCAAAGAATATGCACATGCAGCCCTTTGGGGATGATGCCTAAAGTGCTGATGATGGCATGGCCCTCTATTCTATGGCTAAGGCTGATGCCTCTGTCTCTGGGATGGCAATGGAAGCTAAGAGCCCCCTAGGATCACAGGATTTGGAGTTACACATCCCAGTAGGGTCTGTTAATACATGGAAAACCAGTGATCTCATGGACATAGGAATTCCTTTCCCTGACCCACGTGGCAACTCATCTAGTACAGATTATCTTTGACTATTGCCTCGAAGGCTGTAGCTTGCCCATGGTGCCAAGGTCAGTAATTATTAGAGGCAGAAATTGAATCCTGATCTTCCTGACTCTAGGTCTAGCACACCAACTGCTATGTTCATCTCATCCAATCCCCTGCTTTGGTATATGAAGAAAGCCAAGATCACACAGGTAGTAAGTGCAAGAGCTAGGATTCAAACCAAAGCCCGGAACCCGAGACAGAAGGCAGTAGGGTGCAGAGGAAAGTGTGCTACCCTTGGAGACTCATTATCTAAATTTTAGTCCTGGTTCTGCTACTTAGTGCCTATGTGACCCTGGGCAAATAGATTAATGCCTGTGGGCCTCAGTTTCTCCATCTATGAAATGAGAGATTCCGACTAAATTACCTAGAAGATCCCTTCTGGCTCCAAAATTCTGTGATCCCATGCTTCGAAGCCCAGGGCTCTTTTGTCCTATGAACCATGGCCCTAGAACCAGCTGCTTAAGCTCCCCAGACCTCAGTTTCCTCATTTGTAAAATGAAGGAATTCAGGACCAGAAGGCCTCCCACTTCCTTTGTAGCTCTAGAATTATCATCCACTCTGCAAGAAGCTAGAACCAACTGCCTCTGACCTCCAGCACCAGTAGGTGCTGTGGGACATACAGGGAGGACAATGCCATCTCTGAACTGCTGGGTCCATCTGTTGCTCTTTTGTTCACCAAAATAAGCTTAATTATTGGCTTGTTCAGCTAAAAACAGGACTGCCAAGCAGAGGGACCATTGAGAAGCAGGAAGAGGGATGGGGGATGGGGATGAAGGAAGAGAAGTAAAATTGAAATTCCATCAGGCCACTCCTGGAGCCAGCTCCCCTGAGCCCCTGTGCCTTTGTTCTGTTTAATCAATATGTAATTAAAGTTAAATCCCAGCTTAAGAATTTCCAGTGTGGAAAAGAACAGCCTTTCAGAGGGCCTGGGACAAGCAAGAGAGCCCTGGGCACATATGCTATTAGCCCCCTGTGGCTTTGACTGCCAGACCAGCCTGGCATCCTCCTAGTTTGACTCCAGTGCTCTATGTGAGCATGGAAGTTCTCTCATCTTATCCCACCAGGGTCCAGCCAGCCAGAGGGACAAACCTTTTCAGGATGATAGAAGCTTGATGAAGAAGGAGATGGGTGAGGAGAGAGGAAAGGAGAGGAGGGGAGAGGAGGAAAGGAGAGGAGGAAAGGGATGGGGAGGAAAAGAGGGGAGAGAAGAGGAGAAAGGAAGATAAGAAAAATGAGAGAAAGAAGGAGAAAGAAGGAAAGGGGAAAGAGAATGAAGATAAGAAGAAAAAAGAAAGAGAGGGAACAATAAAAAGGCAGGATGAAGAAGGGAGTACAGAGGGAGAAGAAAGATGAGTAAAAGGAGAGGAAGAATCAGAGAGTGAAGAAGTCAGAGAAGTCAGAGAAAGGAGAAAAGGGAAGGAAGAGAAGATAGAGAGTAGAGGAGAAGAAGGAAAAAAGGGGGAGAGAGAAATAAGAAGAAAATGAGGAGAAGGGGGAAAAATTCTGACCCCAGGGCCAAAAAGGGAAGCTGGAGAAAACCCTTAGGGCTCAGTGGGAGCTGGTGCTTGACCTATTGGAAATGAAATTGTCTATCCAGGAGCTCTCCATCTAGTCAAGATCTCTGCATCAGTCCCTTCAGAGGAACAATGATCAGAAAGTTTTAATCAGCAAAGGGAACCCAACTTGCAAATCACATCCTAGCTCTATCCAGTATATGCTCTATTTTACAGATGGGGAAACTGAGTCCCAACAAAGGTAAGTGCCTTGCCCAAGGCCACACAAGTAGGAAGTAGCAGAGTTGGGACTGAAACCTACCTGCTCACTCCTAAATCTTCTGCTTTCTGAACATCACCTGATGCCTCTCATTAATCTACCAATTAATCAGTCAAGGCTCAGTTCAAATGCACCTCCTACACAAAGACTTTCCTGAGCCCTCCAGTTGTTAGCACTTGTCCCCCAATTACTTTGTATCTAATTTGTCTTTGCTTATCTGGCACTTCCTGGGTGGCCTTGGGTCATTTAGCACCTCCAGGGCCACCTTTTTGTCTTCTGCTAAATGAGGAGCTGGACTAGTTCCCAGGCAGCTCAGAATCTATTATCCTGTGTTTCCCTCCCCATAGAATTTAAGTCCCTTGAGGGCAGGCATGGTTTTGTTTTTCTTTGCATCCCCAATATTTTAGCACAGTAAATATCCCAGAGCAGGTATCTAATCATTGCTTGTTGAATTGAGTAGAAAGAGTCAACTAGCTATTAAACTCTTCCCCTCCTCTGCTCTTCTTTCCTCCCCTCTCCTCTCCCTTCTGCTTGGCTAGTCCTGTATTCCATCAAACTTCAGGGAGATCTAATGCCCTAGCTCTTACCCTCAGAGTTTCCAGTCTGGTTGGGGAGTCAAGGCTCCCCACACAAGACAACATCTAATGAGGTGTACATGGAAGAGTGACTGGAAGCTGAATAATGGCAGCTAAATTTGGCTAGCCCTGCAGCTACTGAGTCTATGTGAGCTTCCAGGTAATGGTTCTGAAGGGTCCAAAAGGCTTTTCTTCCCCTTTATCTTCCCCCCCTGCCCCCTTCTTTTCTGCAGTGCATGCTTAAAGCCTCTGATCTTTCTATCCAGTACAAGGGAACGAGTACTTGGTGCACCAGGAATCCAAGGTCCTGAGATCAAAGCCCTAAGCTCTTCTCTCTGAGCTTCAGTTTCCTCCTCTGTAAAATGTGGGGTTGGACAAGATGATCTCTAAGATTCTCTCAGTTCTAAGCCTCTGCTTCTCTGATCCCCAAGACCTACAGGGCTCCTCTGCCTCCTCAGGATGTTTGCATTTTAGCAGACAATGCAGCATCCCCGCCAGAAGGCAGGATCTGGAGTCTGGCCACTGGGTCTGAACCCCAGCTCAGATAGTTAATGAGCTCCTGGGGCAACAAGCATTGATCATGGTGTGCTGGGCACTGGGGAATAAAGGCAAAGGGGTGGGGGCAAAAAGAGGTCCTCCCTCAAGGAGCTTGTCTCGTAACTAGGAGAGGAAGGGACTAAATGGAGACCTACAAAGAGTGGATAGGAGTGAATCTCACAAGGGAAAGCAATAGTAGCAAAGTGCAATGGAGAAAGTGGATTTGAGCTGAAACTTGAAGAGAGTAAGGGCAGCTAAGGGGTGAAATGGAGGGGGCAGCACATTCCAGGTCTGGGGAATAGCGAGAACCAAGAAACAAAAACAAGGGATGAAGTTGGCAGTGTGAGGGATGGCAAACAGGCCAGTGTGGCTCAGTGGTAGATTTCAAGAAGAAAAATGAATTAATAAATGAAAAAAGCTTTTATGAAGTGCTTACTATGTACGAGACACAGTGCTAAGTGCTGGAGGGAAAAGCTGAAGAGTGGCCATGTCCCCATTCTCAAGGAGCCCACGTTCTGATGAGGGAGACACACAGAAGGAAGCATCAGATGGAAAGATCTCAGGGTCAGTAGGGGTGCAGAGGCAAAGCAGATGGCAGTTCCTCTTCCTTGATGTCATTTCCACTGATAAAAATCATATCTGTATTTGATATTTAACCATTTGGTTATGCCTAGGACTTTCAGGGAGAGGACCTTTTTCTGGGTGTCCACTAGCTGTGGTGGCCAGTGGGAGAAGGGTCCAACACCTGCCAAGTCTCATCTCCACAGGAGTTGGTTCCCTGGGTGAGAGCTCTGCCCATTAGACCATATGAGATGGCCCATCATTTACTTCTTCCTACGGTAGCCCTTGGGGGAGATTCCCCAGTTGGAACAAAAAGGAAGAGCAGCTTGAATATTTGGATTGGTATGTGGGTAGTGAATAGTGGAGGGTCAGTTCCATTGGTTATCAGAGAAAGAAGATGATCTCTCTTCTCCAACCACATCATTACAACCATAGAGTTAGAAGGAACCTCAGAAGACACCAGATCCAACCCATAGCCAAGTTAGACTCCCCTCCATCACATCCCAGCCTTTTCTTATGCAAGGGGCTCGCTGATTCCTACCTAGCTCCTTTCCATTCTTCCATCCCTGGAGTGGAGGGGAGGTAGAGGGAGCTGTCACAGGGGCTAGAAGAATGTGGTCATTTCCAGGAGGTGACTCTTTGGATCCCTCTCCTCACCTCCCAGAGGTGAGCCCTCCAGAAAGTTCCAGGACAGATGGTGTGTTTCCACACACACAAATTCTGCCACAATGCCCCACATAGCCTCTGGAGCCCAGAAGGATATCTGAAACATATGTTCTCGGCCCCCCTTCCCCTGACATACAGCAATGTATTAGACAGCTGATCGGAGCCATTCTTCATCATAAATGCCACTCCTTGCACTAAATCTCCATTGGAGAGAAAAATGGAGAGCAGTTTTAATAAGGACCAGCACAGCAGGCCTAGAGCATCACCCGGGCTGATGCAGGGGAAGGCAGCATCCCCACCACCTTTGGGAAATCCCATTACTGCTTTCAGCTAGGGCCATATTTTCCAAAGAAATTGGTGGCTTACAGACAGGGAGGATGTGCTCTAATAGCATATTCCATAAATCTCTCACTTAGGCTGGGGAGTGGGCCTTTCTCCTAACAAAGCTCCTGCTGTCACCCCTGGTTAAGAGAGCCATCTGGGCTTCCTAGTAGCCTAGGAACAGAGAATCTTAGTGCCTTAACAGCAATCCCAGAACATGAGTTGAACCTCAGAGGCTGACTAGCCAAATAAGAATCCATTAATGTGCACCGACATTCATGTCACCATGGGTCTCCCACCCCCCTGCTAAGAGCTCATTCCAGCCTCTGATTAAAGACTTTTAATGAGAGAGAGTCCACTGACCACCTAGGCAGCCCATTTTACTTTGGGACAGGAACCTTTTCCTTCTCTGGAACAGGAATCTGCATCCCTACAATAAACATCCATTCCTCCTAGTTCTCTCTGAGGCCAGAATGAGCAAATCCAATCTTTCTTCTACATGATAATTTATCAAAGACTTAAAAGGAGTTATCAGCCTGTCTTCCTTCCCTGGCTTTCTCTACTCCAGACTAAACAATCTCTAGTTCCTTCAACTGCTTCTTATATGGCAAGACCTCAAGGTCCTTCGACATCATGGTCCCCCCTTTCAGATATTCTCCAGCTTCCTTCCTAAGAAGAAGTGCCCAGGACAAGACATGGTGCTCCAGCTGGGAGTGAGAAGGACAGAGGCCAGCAGGACTCACTTTCCCTTGCTGAGAGCATCATGTTCCTCAGGATGCATCTAACAGGGCATCAGCTTCTTTGGCTAAAGTAGCACACTGCTGACTCTACTGAGCTCACGATCCACTGAAATCCCCTGGGCTAGCCAATGGAGAAGGGATGTCTATTAATCTTCCATGTCTCCATCCCTAACCACAGACACACACACATACACCCTGAGGAGAAGGGCTGATAGACTCAAAGGAAACTGAGGAAAAGAAGAGAATTCTTAGCACACCCCATTGACATTTCTCCTTCATTGAATTAGGGAAAGTTGAAGAAAGATTTGGCTTTGAATCTTACCTCCTCCACTTGCTGGCTGGGTGACTATGGGTAAACCGATTGATCTCTTTGAGTCCCAAAGCTTAGAATCATATTTCATAATCTTGTTAGGGACAAGGATACATCGGACCTATGATTTCACTAACACAGGTAGCTCCAGGTGAAGAAACAGTCTCCACTAACACTTCTCTGCAATTAATAATCTTAGACATTTGCCAAGAATAGCTGGGAGGGGATGTGAGTTAAGTGATTTGTGCTGGGCCACACAGGCAGCATGTGTCAGAGGCAAGATCTGAACCCAAGAATTCTAGGTTTGAGGTCTGCTCTCTACTCTCTGCTACTTTTCAAGTTAAGTCACTATTTCTTCTTTTAAATCTCTGTAAATGCACTCTTTGAGTCTCTGCATTTTTAAGTATTTATTTTACTTGGAATAAATAAATAGCTGACCTATACCTGATTTACATTGTATATTAAGTGCCTTTCTACTTCCCTGTATTAGGAGACATAAGCCCAAACCTTAGCTTTATATAATTTCTCCTGGAGAGCTGTGGAAACAGTAAAAAGTACCAGATCATGTGAGGAATGACTTTGGTCCTTTTTTTTCTAAGATGATTTGGCTCCTCTAGGACTGAACCTAGTCGAGACGTTTCTGGTTCCAAAACTAAGGGGGGCTCCATAGTAAAGAGAGATAACCCCAACCCCTAGGGCCCAGCAATGTGTATTATTGTTAAATTGTTTTTTAACCCCTACCTGCTGTCTTAGAATCAATATTATACGCATTGGTTCTAAGGCAGAAGAGCACTAAGGGCTAGGCAATGTAAGATAAGTGTCTTGCCCAGGGTCACACAGATAGGGAAAATCTGAGACAGATTTGAATCCAGGACTTCCCATCTCCAGTCCTGGCTCTCTATTCATTGAGCCAGCTAGCTCCCACCTTGAGATCTCAGAAAAAGAGAATCCATAATCTCCTGTTCCAGTGAATCCAAATTCCAGAAGTTAGTTGAGCCTCCTCCTCCTCCTCCTCCTTCACCTTGGTCCCAAGCATGGAAGTAGAAGCAGTGGAGCCAAGACTGAGAGGCAAACTTGGGATCAAGATGGTGCAAATCTTCCTAATGATGAGAGACCTCCAAGGGTGGCCTTGCCCAGGACCCTCCATCTCCTGATTGTGTCTTTTTGCTGATTGACCCCATGCCTCGAATGTTCCCTTCCTTCAAGACTCAGCTCAAATCCTATTTTCTACCAGACTCCACCCCTCCTTCAGCATGCTGATGCCTTCCCTCTGAGAATATTTCCAATTTATACCATAGGTTTAATGTATGTACAAAATGGTTTGCATGTTGTCTCCCCCATTAGAGTGTTTGTTTGCTTAAAGTAGAGGTCATATCTTTGCCTTTCTTTGAATCCTCCGGGCTAAGAAGAGTGTCTGGCATATCTTAAGTACTTAATAAATGTTTGTTGATGGATTAAAATGGGCTGCTTTGTAATTTAGGAAGGTCCCCCATCTCTGTGGGACTTCAAGCAGAAGCTGGATCAGACATAATAGAAATGGAATTCTTGTTCAAGTGTGGACTGAACTAAATGCCTTTAGAGGAGTTGTGGCAATGGAAAGAACACTGGATTTGGACTCTGAAACTACATGGTTGACCTTGGGCAAGTCATTAACCTCTCTTGGTCCCAGTTTCTTTATCTGTAAAACAAGGGAGTTGAACTAGATGGCCTCTGAAGACTCTTCTAACTCCAGATCTATGATCCTATGAGAAGTCTGTGACCCAGTCTGATGTTAAGATTCTCTGATTCCTTGAGTAACCATGATGCCCTTTATGTGACGTTTAAAGCTCTTCCTTACCTGGCCACTCCCTGTCTTTCTAAAATTCTTTAACTTTACTTTCCTCCAAGGGCTCTTGGATGATCAATCCAGTAACAATGATTTTCTTGCTATCCCTTCTACAATATACTCCAACTCCCAACTCCATTCTTCTGCAATGGTTAACTCCCATCCCTGTGATGCTCTCCATCCTCACCACTGCTTCTTAGAATTCCTGGCTTCCTGCAGGACTCAGCTCAAATGCTGCCTTCATCAGGGGACCTTTCCTAGCCACCACCCCCCTTCCCTAGCTGCTAAAGCCTTCCTCTTTAATGTTATCTCTCATATACTCCATGTATATCTGGCATGTACCCATTTATTTACATGCTGTCTCTCCATTAGGATGCAACCTTCTTGAGGACCAAAGTTGTTTTATTTTAACTTTTATATGTGTCTCCAGCACTTAGCATTGTATTGAAACTATATTAAGTTCTTAATAAATTCTTATTGATTGATTTTATACCCATTTTACAGATAAGGAAACTGTCTCACAGAGGTAGAGAACCCACATTTACAGATCCAGTAAGTAGCATTGTGTGTATATGGTTCAATGTATGTGGGGGGGACAACCTAAAGAATTATCATAACATAATCATGAGAAAGAAACTCATCATTTAACCATGAAGACTGTATGGTGCAATGGAAATAGTATCAGTTTTGGAGTCAGAGATGTGAGTGCAAATACTAGCCCTCCCACTTACTGCTGAAGTAACTTTAAGGAAGCCTCTTAACCTCTCTGAGCCTCAGTTATTGCTATAAAATAAGGAAATTGGACTCAATAATCTCTAAGGTCCCTTCCAGCTCTAAGTATAATCCTATGATTATCTGACCAATAAAGCCAGAAACCAGGTGTGCAAATGATTTTGAGCCCAAGTAAGAGGCAGATTTCCAATTTGCTTCACTCAGTGGGGGTGGCCATGCCTCCCCACCCTGCTTTTAAGCCCCAGAATTCAAGACTAATCCCTTTCCTCTTGGTCTTTGCATGAGCTTCGCCTATGGACAGCTCCCCACTGCTACTGGTCTTTCCTCTATTGGAAATGACTGTATTTGCTCAGCAGCTGGGACAAATTAGCCAGAAGGATTGCTTGGGAACTCCCTGTTGTGTTGGGCAGAAGAGGGCTCTGAAATGAGCTGGTGATGGGCAGCATGGGGGGGGGGGGAGAAACCTGGATTCTGTGCAGGCTCAATGATGAACCCTGGTTAAATGACTGATCTAGACCTGGACAAGGTGGGACTTCAGACCTTAACAGATTGCTTAGATTTGGGAAGGTAGAAAGGGAATAGGGTAAAGTCATTGAAGGCAGAGGTGACAGCTCGAACAAAAGCACAATGTTGGGGAAGCAACAAGCCATGTGCTGTGGCAGCAAATTAACTGGTTTACCCCAAAGAGGAGGGTTTTTGTAGGGGAGCAGAAAAAGCTGGAAAGGTAGGTGGAGCTCAGCTCAGGTTGAATTTTACTTTCAAAATAAGTAAGTTTGAGGGTACATTGTTTGCTGCTTGCCCTGGTCTCCAATTGACTAGTATGGTTCTGCTGGACACTACGCTTCTCTCAGCAGCCTAAGACTTCATTCTCTATAACAAGTCAACACAATTAACTGACATTGAACTTCCAGGCATTTTTAAGTTGCATGACCATATAACGATATCTTCTCCATCTTGTACTAATGAAGTTGATTTTTAAAAAAGCCTTCCCTTCTGTCTTAGAATCAATACTGTGTATTGGTTCCAAGGCAGAAGAATGGTAAGGGCCAGGCAATGGGGTCAAGTGACTTTGTGCATGCCACATAACACTTTCTTTCCATCCCCAAAGCTTAGCACAGAAGAAATGGTTTGGATTGGTTAATTGATTTGATTAGCTCCCTCCCAATGTTCAAAGCTGTCAAGATCTTCCTGAATCTGGACTTTGAGTGAGCCGTCCCCCCTTCCTTTGGGGTCATCAGGGCAGATTTAGGAAGCATGCCATCTATGCCTTCGTCCAAGTCATCAACAAAAATGCTAGACAGCACAGAGCCAACCACAGATCCCTGGGCATTTGCTGGAGACCATCTTCCAAGCTGGCACTGAATCATCAGTTTAGCACAGCTCTTGGCACATAGTAAGTGCTTAATAAATGTTATTTATTTCATTCATTCACTCAATAATGACTACTCATTGGGTATGGATCTGTGATTCATCCAGCACTGATTCTGCTTAATTGTGCTATATCATCTATCCCACACCTCTCCATCTTTTCCACAAGAATGGCAAGTCATTCATTCACAGTCCCTCCACATCTCAGCAAATGGTCTTTGTGAGTTGCTCTTGCCAAAGATATTTATTACCTGGTGCCCAGACCTGTGATGATGAAACTCTCCCAACAATTAGGCTGGTCCTTGGACAACAGGCAAAATCTATCTCCAGACTCGTCCTCAAAGTCGTTCCACTCAGTAGCACCTCCTAGTGGTTACCTTGGGACTTTTGAGAAGCCAGGATCACCGCCATGTTGGAATTCAGTGGAAGCAATATTCGTATATAATCAGTACTTGATAAAATATTTGTTGAAATTGCTCAATCATTAAGCACTTACTGTGTGCTTGGCTCTTATTTACACTGTGCTAAGGCTATACAAAAACATGATCTGTGCCTTCAAGGAGCTTACAATCCAATGGATGGATGTCTACAAACAAGTACATACAAGATATATACAGAGTAGTTGGGAAATAACCCTAGATGAGAAGACTGGCAGCTAAGAAACCCAGGAAAGGTCTTCTGTAGGCTGAGTCTGGAAGGAAACCAGGGTTTCCAAGAGACTCTAAGAGTATAAGAGCAGCTAGGTGGCTCAGTGGAAAGAGAATCAAGCCTGGAATTGGAAAGTCCTGGGTTTAAATGTGACTTCAGACACTTCCTAGTTGTGTGACCCACGGCAAGTTGTTTAACCCCATTCGACTAGCTCTCACCACTCTTCTGCCTTAAAACCAATACTTAGTATCAATTCTAAGATGGAAGTTAAGGATTTTTTGAAGATTCAAAGACAATTCTAAGCAACATGACAAAGAATTCTATCCACCTCCAGAGAAAGTGTTGGGGTTGGAATGCAGATGGAAGCACATGGTTTTTTACTTGTTTATTTGGGGGCTTTGGTCTTATATGATTATTCTCTTACAAAATGAGCACTATGGAAATATGTTTTGCATGATAATACATGTATAACCCAGAAAAAAATAAAGTTCATTATGTGGCCCCTTAAATGAATAAATAAAAGAGTCCAAGAGTGAGAAGAGAGAGCTTTACAGGCTTGAGCAATAGCCAAGCATGGAGATGAGAGAAAGAGTGGCATGTGTGAGGAAAAGCAGGTAGGTCAGTATGAACTGGTCACAAAGGGCATGGACAAGAATCAAGTATAAGACACAAATCAGTATTTTAAATACTTTGATGGGTCCATGTTATAAGTCTTCATAAGAAGACTCCAAGCAATGCCTTCTCATCGTGTTTAATGTTTGGGCACATCCTCCCATAAATCCTCCACAAGGGGGTCCACATGATTTGCTAGGGGATCTTTCCCTGGATCTCTTGTGCTATTACTGTGTGGAAACCAACGGAGTCCATGGGCCATCCATTAGTATCTCTTGCCGTGATTATTTGAAGAGAATACTTCCTTTTCTGGTCTTATAGCTCTCTAAGGATCTCCTTCCTAACTATCAGTAAGTGTTTTATAATTGGGAACAATATCAGTCATAATGGCTTATCTTGTAAAAGGATTCACAGCCATTTTCTTTTTCTCCCCCCTTTCTTTTCTGTAAGCCAGAATGTCAGGGCAGAGCTTCAGTGAGCGACATTTTTTGCTTAAAGTTATAATCTTTACAGTTTTGCTGTTTTAAAAAATTGCCAAGTTGCCTTTGTAAGCCCACTATGTTTGGATTGGAAATGCCTTTGAAATTTCTCCAGAGGAAAATGGAACTTTTTTTTTTAATTTGTAACTCACACTGTGCATCAGGATAGCTGAAAGTAAAGCCAAATTGGAGATCAAGTTGGCTGTGTTTGTGTTTCTCCTATATTTGGAATTCACTTCTCAAACTGAGGCTTGGGGTGGTTTGTTTCATCATCAGAGCCTTGGTTTAATAAAAAAAAACAAAACACTTTTGCTTTTTCATCTCATCATTTTCTGATTTTACCCAATTATCCATAATGGATATTGGTAAGAAAATATATTTATGTAACACACACACACACACACACACACACACACACACACACACACACACACTCTTAACCACCACCAAAAAAAAAAAAAAAAGCAAAATCCTTGAATCTTAGAGCTAGAAAGAACACTCGAAATCATCTAGTCCAAACTGTACTTGAGCAGAGATCACCTCTTTCACTAAGTGGAAGGGATTGTCTGAAGGACTCATGGGAGTGGCCTCTGAGTCTCCTTCCAAATTCTGTGGTTCTGTGATGGGCAGTTATCCAATATTCATTTAGAGATGGCCAGTAAGAAGGAAGCCACTCCCTCCCTCCCCCTCCGTAGCCCATTCTGCTTTGAGATGGGTCTGATTGTTAGGAAATGTTTCCTTTCGTAAAGTACAAATCTGCTTCCTCATCACCTTCCCTGGTTCCTCCTGGTTTTGCGGGCCAAGCAGTCTAATAGGTTTTGTCCTTCCTCTACATGACAGGCTCAGATTCTGAGGAAAAGCTTTCATGTCTACCATCAACCCGTAAGTTTTCTCTTTTCCAATTTCTCCATCAAATTCCCATTGAACATAGTCTCTAATTCTTCACCATCCTACCCTTCTTTCTCTGTCCTTGCTATGTGACTTCTAGAACTGAACCCAACATTCAAGATATGGTCTGACCAAGATGAAGTATAATAGAGTGATTATTTCTCTTCTGCTCACTGGAGACAAGCGGTGGCACCTGAGGGGAAAGAGACCTGAGTTCAAATCCATCCTCAAACATTTACTAGTTGAGTGACTGTGGGCAAGTCATGTAGCCTCTGTTGGCCTCAATAGCAAAATGGGAATAATAATAGTATCTTCCTCCCAGGATTGTTGTGAGATTCAAAGAAATAATTGATCAAAAAGCACTAGAGGAGTGCTTGGCACACAGTAAGTGCTATATAAATGCATGTTACTTTCCTTTAATGTAGTCTAATATCTGATTAGAATTTATGAGGCTGATGTTTAGCATTCTTGACTCAGAGTGTGTGATCCATTAAGAAAAAATCCCATTATTTTCAAATGCATTAGATCATTCAAATGCACTACATCATTCTCATCTTGTACTCGTACAGCTGATTTTTTGAGCCACCACAATCGTAAGACCTCAAATTTGTCCATATTAAATTTCCTCTTCCTGGGTTTAGCCCTTTGTTCTAACTTGCCTAGAACCTAGATCCTAATGGGGCCTTCCGCTGTCGGAGTTCTCTTTCCCTGCACTGTGTCTTCATCTTTAAATCCGATGAGCACATCATTTATGTCTTCTTTCCAGTCATTGATAAAAATGGCATATGATACCATTCCAAGTGTAAAGCCCATTTACTTTATACACTCTCCGCCAAGACAGACCAACAGTCAATTGATTAGGCATCATCCATTGATTGGCATGGTCAACAGTTGACCCTAGATCAATAAGATGCCAGCCTCTCAGCGACATGACTTATTTTGATCAATCTCTGGTGGTTTTCCACATTGGCTAAAGATGCACATTGTGGGAGTGCAACACACAGAGGAAAGCCACTGGGTTTGCTTTGTGGGGGGGCTCATCTGACATTTTGTGGACATTCTTCCTGATGTTTAATGGAACTCCAGCATGAATCTGGGATCTAAAACCAAAGAGAGTTCATGAAAAGCCTTTGAGCTTGAACCCAGGCCATGCGTCGGGGTTGCCCAACACTTTGGGAAGGAGCCATGAGTTACTGAGATGAGAAACCTGAGACCCAGAGAGAGAAAGGAGCACAGTAATTAGTGAGGAGTGGAGCTTGGATTCAAACAACACTCTTCCAACTTGAATCCTGTGTTCTTCCCATTTCCCCAAAATTATGCCTTTGAAAGCTTTTGAGCAAGAAAATAACATGATCCAGAATTCTATTTTAGGGATATTAGTCTGGCAACTGCATCCAGGAGACATGAAAAGGGCTGAGCCCAGGGAGGGGCAGGGGGAATAGTTAGGTGTAATTAGCCCTGGATTACCCAACAGGCACAGAGAGGGAAGCCCCCACCCCTGCCATGACAGAACTCAATAAGGGAAGGCAACCAAACCCAGGCTCCAGCCCCCTCCTCTCCCTCCACTCTACATAGCCTGGGAATCCCAAGGTGGGAGCAGAGACTCCTACAGGCTCGTGAGGAGGGTGCCACTGACCTCTGTGACAGAGGGGAAAAGAAGGAGAGAGCCATCCCCATTGCCTTGCAATATTTGCAGTAATCCATTGTTTTGAAAATTAAAAAACCCTTCTTCCAAGGCAGAAGAGCGGTAAGGGCTAGGCAATAGGGGTTAGGTGACTTGTCCAGGGTCACACAGCTGGGAAGGGTCTGAGGTCACATTGGTCATGGCTGGGGGTATAAAGAAAAGAAAACCATGGCCCCTGCCCTCAAGGAGCTGACAGTCTAAGTAGGGAGGGAATAGATAAGCAATAATGCTTATACAATATATACATGAAGATATAAATATTTTAAAATATAAATACATGGTATGTATATATATATAAATATATCATATATATTTAAAATATATTCTATAAATATATTGTGTATATAAATATATTCTATATATAAAATTTATATATATGTAAATATATGATATATTTGAAATATAAAAATATACCATATGTAAATATAGGATATATTTAAATATAGGATATATACAATATAAAATATATTGTATATATAGTACATTCAAAATGTATATAAATATATATTTAAATGTACAACATATTTAAGATATATATAAAATATATATTATATGTTTAAAATGTATGTACTACATTATATAAAATACATTGTATATATAAATGTACTCAATAATACATAAATATATTATGTAAACATGACATATTTAAATATATAATACATTACATATAAAAGATATTGTATATATGATATATTCAAAACATAAATATATATTTAAAATATATTATATATTAAAATATATATCTTAAATATATTTAAACATATAGATATAAATATGTTATATTTAAATGTATATATATATTTAAAATATACAACATATTTAAGATATATATTATATATTTAAAATATATGTACTACATTGTATAAAGTATATTGTATATATAAATATCTTCAATAATATATAAGTATATTATGTAAACATGATAGATATATTTAAATATATATTTTACATATAAAAGATCTTGTATATATGATATATTTAAATATGTAATGTTTTACATATAAAAGATATTGTATATATATTATATATTCAAAACAGAAATACATATTTAAAATATATTATATATATATTTAAAACATATTATAGATATAAATATATTCTGTATTAAAATGTATATAATATATATTTAAAATATATTGTATATACAAATATGTTTTAAATGTTTATGAATATAAATATATTATATGTTTAAAATATCTTGCTTATATAAATATGAATGTTATATATTTAAAATATACTGTATATATGTATATTCTATATTCAAAATAGATACTATATCTGAATGGGAGATACTCCATACCCCAGTCCCCAAACACTGGAGACAGACAGAGATGGACGGGAGCTGACAGGAGCCGAGTAGATTGGGCTGTGTGGGGCTAGTGATGCGGGGCTCACTGGGAAAGCAGGAGAGAGGGGGATGGGAAGGGAGGGGGGGCTCATCTCCTCCCCCCACCCCCAGGCATTTGCTAAGCTGGGCCCAAGGTCAGAGCCTGGATGAAAGCAGCTGCTCCCCAAGGCCAAAGGGAGCCTTCCTGCCCGGGCTCTGCTGCCCCCTCCAGGGTCCCTCCCCTCCGCTTGTCATTGACCTTTAAAGATGATGTACCGGCCTTGATGTGGGAAAAGGACAAGCTGAGATGAAGGGAAAGTGGAGGAAGTGGAGACAAGGCCAGAGTCCTTGCAGGAAAACAGAGGGCAGAAGCCAGGGGGAATGGAAAGGGCAGAAGGAGGACCAGGGGGGCTTGGAGGGAAGATGGGCACCCATGGGTGGTCATCTGGGAGCCTGGAGACTCTCTTCTACAGGAGAGACGTTTCCTTACTGAAAATATTAATGGCCATGGGCCATGGCACTTGGGGATAACAGGGGAATCTGGTGGAAAGCATGCCGATGCCAGAGGTGGCCATCAGGTTTTCCTGTCTTTAAAATGGGAGTGGGGAGGATTAGATGGTCTCTGAGGTCACTTCCAGCTCCAGAGCTATGATTCAGAGCAAGCCCTGAGCCCAGCCACTCTTGGCATCAGTCACTTCAGTCAATGCTTCCATGTTCTCAGAGTATTCCTTCAGCAAATACTGTGACAGACCTACTGTGTGCCAGGCACTGTCCTAGATACTAGGGATAAGAAAAATGGGGAAAAAACAGTCTCTGCCCTCAAGGAGCTTATTTAGTGTATGCATGTATTGTGTAGAGCAGAAAATCAAGTCCAAAATATATACCAACTAAATACGATGCAGGGAGGCTAGGTGGTGCAGACGGTAGAATGTTGGCCCAAAGTCAAGAAGACTCATTTCGTGAGATCAAATCCAATCTCAGACAATTTATTATCCAGGTGATTCTAGATAAGTCATTTGGCCCTGTTGGCCTCAGTTTCCTTCTCTGTAAAATGAACTGGAGAAGGAAATGGCAAACACTCCAGGAAGTGGGACAGACTGAAAAATGACCAAACAAAAAAAAATACTAAATAATTTGGGGATTGGGCTAGAGAGGTGGGACTAAGACATCTAGGGGAGTCAGGAAAGGTCTGGAGTAGGAGGTCACATTTGAGTCAGTCCTTGAAGAAAAGTAGAATTCTAAGAAGCAAATGTGAAGGGGAAGTACATTTATTCCAGGCCTGAGGAACAGCAAAGGCCTGGAGATGGGGCCTGAAATGTCTTCTACAAGGAACACCTTGGACTGATGGCCTCTATACCCATTTCCAAGCTGAGCCCCAGCTCTGGTCAAGGAGAGAACTAGCTTTCCCAAATGCATGTCAAAGATCCAAAGATGACTGTGATGGTAATGATAATATTGATAATAGTAATAACTATAATAAAAAACAATGATTACATAAGAAAAATCAATAATTATTGATGATAATACCATTAGTTACGGATTTCAAGGCACTTTATGCATACTTTTTCATTTAATTCTCACAAAAACCTTGTGAGGTAAATGCTATTATTTTTCCTAATTTAGAGACAAGGAAACTGAGGCCAAATGATTCTCTGATTTCCTCAAATCCAGCCAGCAAATAAGTGTATGAGGAAGAATTTAAACTCACATCTCCCTCACTCCAAGTCCAGCTTCCTATCCATTCTGCCATCTTTCTTCCGCGATGTCAAGCAAAGGGAACACTTCAGCCCAAGTCTCCTGACCCCTAGGGAGGGTTTTGCTCAGTCTGGGTTTCCTCAAATGTGAGCTCATGCATTTACTCCATCCCTCACAGAGCCATGTGAAGTCTTCTAGAAACAGGAACTGCACCGGACAGAAGACCCATCGTTCAGTTTGGGGCATGTCGTTAAAAGGCTTCACATTGGCCCATAGTCACAAGCCAAGGCAGGGAGAAGCATCAGTTGACACATACATAAGGATGATTCTGTGGGGCAGCATGTCTGGCTCATGACCAGGCAATCGCCCCCTTTGGGGGCAGTTGGTTGAGTTTTAGGGCAGGGACATTCTAATCTGCCAACCTGAAAGGAGAGCTTTGTCCTCCACCCTTAGCATTCACCCAAGGAGTCCGAGGTAGGATGCGCCATTTTTCTTTGTTGTCCTTTACAAGACCTGGGATAAAAGGGCAAAACACAGAGTTCGATGTCTGTGTTGAAACAGAAACTTATTCTAAAATGGCACTACTCATGTCAAGAAAGGGGAAAACAGAGTGTTCCAGCCTCTCTGGCCCCACAGAGCTATATAAATGTATGCCCAGAAGTACTGGGATGTGGCAAGATGGAGGCCATTGAAAATCTGGGATACCCATGAGGGTCTTCAGACCCAAAATGTCCAAAGGACTATTTCACAAGATCACAAAATCTTTGAGTTAGAAAGGATCTTTGATGTAGTGTCCCCTGGACCTGAACAAGAATCTCCCCTCTTCCAAACAAGACAAGGAGCCCTCCAGACTCTGCCTGGAGATCTCCAGAGAAGGGGACCCCCTTTCTATCTAAGCCACCTGTTTTACCTCAGGATAGATATAATGGTTAGAAAAAAGCCATTAAGCCCATATAGAATGTTGTCAAGCCCACAGTGGTCTTTTTGCAGCTCATTCCTTCTCATGGCTTCTCTTTATGCCCTCCAATGCCAAATAGAAGAATACTGTATCTTCAAAGGCAGGTAGGAAAGGGAAGAAGCATTTCTCAAGCATTTACCATGTGCCAAGGACTGGGCTAAACTCATTATAAATGTTCTCTCCGGCTGTAAAGGACCTCTAAAGGTTCTGAACGATAATGCCCTTTGCAGCATCCTTGCCAAGTGGTCACCCAACCTCTCCTTGAAGACCTCCAAGGAGGAGGAGCCCACCCCCTCTCAGGGCAGCCCAGCATCCCATTTCCTTACCTCACACCCAAAGTGATCTGCTCTTCACTTAATTCTCTCCACAGATACTAGTTTTCTCCTCTTAGAGACACACAGAACAAGCCCAAGTTTTCACCACGTGTGCTTCAAATTCCTGAAGGCAGTTATTATCTCCTTCCTAAGCTTTCTCTTCTTTTCCTCTTTTTAATTCTTACTTTCTGTCTTAGAATCAATGCATATATTGGTTCCAAGGCAAATGGCTTGCCCAGGATCACACAGCTAGGAAGCATCTAAGGTCACATTTGAACTCAGTTCCTTCTGATTCCAGGCCTGGCTCTCTATCCAATTAGCCACCTAGCTGCTCCTCAATGTCCTTTCTAAAATGAAGGCAGTCCTCCAGAAGCAGTCTCAACTGTGTTTTTTGAAATGTTTTTTTCTTCCAATTCCCCTCCCTCTCTTATTAACATAAATAGGGGGCAATGAGTGGGGAATACTGCATGTACTGTTCAATACCAGTAGATTTATTGGTTTTGCTGAACAGCCCCCCTCCCCAACTCCTTCTTATCTAAAGTTTATTATATGGGCTGGCTTCCTAGCGAGGAGAAAGGAGAGGGATGTATTCAGAAATGAAGGTGAGGTAAAAAAAATACATATTATTGAAAATAAGATTAATTTTCTTTCTTCAAGATTCAGCACCTGCTTTCTTTGTGAAGCCTTCCAAGTACTCCCAAGTATTAGCATTGTCTCTCTCTCTCTCCCCCTCTCTCTCTCCCTCTAGTTCTCCTTCTCTTCCTCTCTCTTGCTTTCTCTATCCCTCCTTCTCTCTCTCTCCCACCTCTCCCTCCCTCTCTCCTCTCTCCTTCACTCTCTCTCCCTCCCTCCACTCCTTCTCTCCTCTCTCTCTCTTTCTCTCTCCCCCTCTAGTTCTCTTTGTCTTCCTCTCTCTCTTGCTCTCTCTATCCCTCCTTCTCTCTCTCCCTCCTCTCCCTCCCTCTCTCCTCTCTCCTTCACTCTCTCTTTCCCTCCCTCCTCTCTCTCTCTTTCTCTCTCCCCCTCTAGTTCTCTTTGTCTTCCTCTCTCTCTTGCTCTCTCTATCCCTCCTTCTCTCTCTCCCTCCTCTCCCTCCCTCTCTCCTCTCTCCTTCACTCTCTCTTTCCCTCCCTCCTCTCTCTCTCTTTCTCTCTCCCCCTCTAGTTCTCTTTGTCTTCCTCTCTCTCTTGCTCTCTCTATCCCTCCTTCTCTCTCTCCCTCCTCTCCCTCCCTCTCTCCTCTCTCCTTCACTCTCTCTTTCCCTCCCTCCTCTCTCTCTCTTTCTCTCTCCCCCTCTAGTTCTCTTTGTCTTCCTCTCTCTCTTGCTCTCTCTATCCCTCCTTCTCTCTCTCCCTCCTCTCCCTCCCTCTCTCCTCTCTCCTTCACTCTCTCTTTCCCTCCCTCCTCTCTCTCTCTTTCTCTCTCCCCCTCTAGTTCTCTTTGTCTTCCTCTCTCTCTTGCTCTCTCTATCCCTCCTCTCTCTCTCTCTCTCTCTCTCTCTGTCTGTCTGTCTGTCTGTCTGTCTATCTCTCTCCAAATTACTTCATTTTACTCAGTTGCACATGCTAAGATTTTCCCCCAAAAATGCAAACAACTTTTAATGGGAAGGTGGGATTTGAACTCTGGTCCTTTGACTCCACAGCCATTGTTCTTTCCATTATGTAAAGATGCAACCAAAAAGCAATTTAGCAAATGTCATTTAAATACTAGGGATGATTCTGTATTCTAGGGAGACCAAGACACAAATGAACCATCCCCGCCTTCAGGGAGCTGACATTCTATGACCAACATGAGCACAGAGAAATAAATAGGAGATGGATGAAGAAATTACAACGACTGTCAAGATGGGGAGAGAGTTGACAGCCAAGGAGATCAGAAAAGGCTTCCTATAGGAGGTCTGGCTTGGGCTGAGCTTGGCAGGAAGCCGGGGATCCCAAGAGGCAGAAATGAGGAAGGTGAACACTCTGTTCCATCTGTACATGCCAGAGATGAAGAGGAACTCTAGAAGGAAAGCCAGCAGCAGGTCACTCTGCTATCTTATCTCAGCTTTGTCTCTCTTCCCCATTATTGAACATGGACCAAAGAGCTTCGAATGGCCCCCATATCCTGGTGCTTTTTGTGAGAAGCCTCCTCAGGCCTGGCCTTACTCCCATGAGGACAGAATCGGTGTCTGCCCCACCAAGCAGGAGAGAGGGCGACGGTCAGGGAGGTGGGGGTCCCCCCAAACAGACACCACTGGCTGGGCCATTTGTTCATGCGTGGGCTGGCCCTGCATCCTGGGTGAGACAGAGAGAGCCGGGGCCTGAGGCTGGAGGGACAAGGAGAGATGGATTGCCCCCATAAATCAATCCCAGGGCCCTGATTACAAAATAAACCATGAGGGCAGAGGCCGGCGGTTTTTATGATATTGCCCAGCCCACAAAATTTATTTACCGCCTGAGTGATCACCCTCCACCTCCTTCCCTCATGCCCTTCACTGCAGCCATCCTGGCAGACAGGCACCCATGGTCAGACAAGCGTGGATGAGAAGATGGGATGGATGGGCTAGGCGGGAGGACCTGAGCAACCCAAGAGAGAACGAGGGAGCCTCGGGGAGCCTCGACACCCCAATACTCATGATGCAGAGGCTGGTGGCTCTTCTGCCCCGGGTGAGAAGACGGAAGAGTTGAGTCACAGAGAAACAAGGTTGGAAAGGTTCTGGGATTCCAAGGTGGAATGACCTATGGAGGGGCCAGTCTTGAGGAGCAAGACCCAGGTTCAAATCCTGCCTATGACAAGGACGGGCTATGCCATTACAAGCAGCATGGTGTGGGTATTAAGGCGTACCCTGGGGTCCTGGGCATGTGCTAATATTATGGATTGGAAAGTATAATTATATAAAATGGTGACTGGTTCCAACCCAATGGAAAGAGTTCCATAAAAATTCACATAACACCATCACTTCTCCTGAGAAAGAGCTGTTGGAGTCGGAGGGAGGGCGTTTGAGCAGACTCTCTTTCCCATCCCAGTTTTATTGAGGGGTTTTGGTTTTGTGTGAATGTGCTCTTACACCCATGGCCAATAGGGAAGTATATTTTGCATGATAATAAAAATAAACTAAGTAAATAAATAAAACCACCACTTCAGGGAATTCATTATTCACAAAAACCTCAATCTAGCTGTTTTAATAGCCCTGGAGTTGTGAGTTCAAATTCTTCCTGATACTACCTACGTGACCTTGGGTGAATCACTTTGATTTCCTGGATCTCAGTTTCCTTATGTGTAAAGTGAAGGAAAATGGGGGGATTAAGCCTTTACAGTCTCTTTCAGCCCTGCCTCTGTGGTCCTATGAACAGGGTCTCATGTGTAAGACAAGGCTAATCTGCATGGCAGTGGGGGGCGGGGGTAGCATTTTCACATCAGGAGTGACCACATGGATGGAATAAAAGGTCAAGACCACCCCCAAAATTTTTATGATTCAATCAACCAACAAACATTTATTTAGGACCAACACGATGACTCTGATTCTCAAGCTCTAAGACCCAATCATTCTGATTTAATGATTCTCGAGCTCTAAAAATCTCAGTGTTCTGAAGTTCAGTGGCAGGATGCACTCCTCATTCTCTGCCCCATCCCAGCGGAGAGAAAGCTCCCAGGTGTGCACCCCTCATGCCACACATGTGCCGTTGACCACAGGGGTCCCCAGCCCACCTCTAAACCTCCAGAGATAACCCCCGTGATGGCAGGTGTGCTCTGAGCCACGTGCGATGACAAAAAGCTTCAGCCAGTTCTGAGACCGGCTAATGAATCTGCATGTTCTTCATCCCAGCATCTACATCCACTTGAAAAATCGTCCTGCAGATTTGCTCAAACTGGATGATTTGCTCAGTCCACCAAAGGCATGCGTGCTTATTTATTAGACTGGTGCCCTCGGCATATTTTGTCGGAGCCAAATAAAGATAAAGGTGACAAAGCTGGTGGGCTGCGAGACTTCCCAAACTCCTTGCAATAACTCCTCAGCCTCCCAGGGCCCGAGCCCCACAATGGAAAGCCCTGATTTAGGATGGAGCTGTAGTGGTTCCTTCCCAAAGCTCCTCTGACATCCCAGAGAGTGAGCACCATCTCCCACCAGCTAGATGCCTCCCCAGTCTGCTGCCCATCCAGCTGGGGGATCCAGCCCCATGTCAGGGACCACACCTCTGGGGGCTCAAGATGTAAGAATTAAGTAATATTTCTAACCAGATATATATTTTATAATGTTTATTGAAAGGGTAGACAAACGTTCCTAAGTAACCTGACCACATGGTGCCCAGCCTGCCACTCTCTTCCTTGTTACTTCCCCCCTCACCTGCCTGCTCTGCATCCTGACTTCATTCTCCTCCAATCCTCTCTTGGTTCTCCCCTCTCAGAAGCCCCAAACCTTGACCTTTATTAATGTATACTATGTAGAGGCACACAACCCTGGCGCAACTCTACTATGTCAGGAATATTTGATAGACAGGTAAAGTGACTCAGGAAGAGGAGGGGATAAACTTCCTTGACACAATTCCCCCTGTGATCCTTTGGGAGACCCGTCTCCCCAATGGATCATTTAAATATAACTAAGGTCAGCCCTGATGGTCCATTCTACATTCTCAGGATCTCTCTTAGCCCATCAGGAAGCCCCCTTTGGCAAGGCAAGCTCTGAATCCCTGCCCAGAGTTCTCTGTTTGAATTTTTCCTGGTCCCATTGCTTTCTGGATTGTCTTCCTTTCTCCCCTCTGAGACTTCTTAGAATCTCTTCCCCATGCCTAGTTGCTAGCATGACCCCCTGGAAAAATCCCCTCCTCTATATTTTATGCATAACTATAGAAGTGCATGCTTGTCCTGATGGAATGTAAGCTCCCTGAGGGCAGGAACTGTCCTCCTTTTGCCTTTATGGTCCCAATACCAAGCTCAGGACATAGGAAGTACTTAAAAATGATAGGTTGGTTGATTGCCTAACTTCCTCCTTTTTTTAAATTTTTATTTGGTCATTTCCAAACATTATTCATTGGAAACAAAGATCATTTTCTTTTCTTCCCTCCCCCCCTCCCACCACCTCTCCCACAGCCAATGTGCAATTCCACTGGGTATCAAATGTGTTCTTGATTCAAACCCATTTCCATGTTGTTGGTATTTGCATTAGAGTATTCATTTTAAAGTCTCTCCTCGGTCATATCCCCTCCACCCCTGTAGTCAAGCAGTTGCTTTTCATTGGTATTTTTGCTCCCACAGTTTATCTTCTGCTTGTGGATAGTGTTTTTTAGATCCCTGCAGATTGTTCAGGGACACTGCATTGCCACTAATGGAGGAGTCTATTACCTTCGATTGTACCACAATGAATCAGTCTCTGTGTACAATGTTTTCCTGGTTCTGCTCCTTTCACTCTGCATCACTTCCTGGAGGTTGTTCCAGTCTCCATGGAATTCCTCCACTTTATTATTCCTTTTAGCACAATAGTATTCCATCACCAACAGATACCACAATTTGTTCAGCCATTCCCCAATTGAAGGGCATCCCCTCATTTTCCAATTTTTGGCCACCACAAAGAGTGCAGCTATGAATATTCTTGTAGAAGTCTTTTTCCTTATTATCTCTTTGGGGTACAAGCCCAGCAGTGCTATAGCTGGATCAAAGGGCAGACAGTCTTTTATCGCCCTTTGGGCATAGTTCCAAATTGCCCTCCAGAATGGTTGGATTAATTCACAACTCCACCAGCAATGAATTAGTGTCCCTACTTTGCCACATCCCCTCCAGCATTCATTACTTTCCATAGCTGTCATGTTAGCCAATCTGCTAGGTGTGAGATGATACCTCAAAGTTGTTTTGATTTGCATCTCTCTGATTATAAGAGATGTAGAACACTTTTTCATGTGCTTATTAATACTTTTGATTTCTTTGCTGAGAACTGCCTGTTCATGTCCCTTGCCCATTTATCAATTGGAGAATGGCTTGATTTTTTGTACAATTGATTTAGCTCTTTGTAAATTTGAGTAATTAAACCTTTGTCAGAGGTTTTTATGAAGATTGTTTCCCAATTTGTTGCTACCCTTCTGATTTTAGTTACATTGGTTTTGTTTGTAAAAAAACTTAATTTGATGTAGTCAAAATTATTTATTTTACATTTTGGGACTCTTTCTAAGTCTTGCTTGGTTTAAAAATCTTTCCCTTCCCAAAGGTCTGACATGTATACTATTCTGTGTTCACCTAATTTCCTTATAGTTTCCTTCTTTATGTTCAAGTCATTCATCCATTCTGAATTTATCTTGGTGTAGGGTGTGAGGTGTTGATCCAAACCTAATCTCTCCCACACTGTCTTCCAATTTTCCCAGCAGTTTTTATCAAATAGTGGATTTTTGTCCCAAAAGCTGGGGTCTTTAGGTTTGTCATAAACTGTCTTGCTGAGATCATTTACGCCAAGTCTATTCCACTGATCCTCCTTTCTGTCTCTTAGCCAATACCAAATTGTTTTGATAACCATTGCTTTAATGTAGAGTTTGAGATCTGGGACTGCAAGTCCTCCTTCCTTTGCATTTTTTTTTCATGATTTCCCTGGATATCCTTGATCTTTTGTTCTTCCAAATGAACTTAGTTATGGTTTTTTCTAATTCAGTAAAGAAGTTTTTTGGTAGTTCAATGGGTATGGCACTAAATAAATAAATTAATTTGGGTAGGATTGTCATTTTTATTATGTTAGCTCATCCCACCCATGAGCAATCAATGTTTTTCCAATTGTTTAGATCTAGTTTTAGCTGTGTGGAAAGTGTTTTGTAGTTGTGTTCATATAGTACCTGTGTTTGTCTCAGCAGATAGAATCCTAAGTATTTTATATTGTCTAGGGTGATTTTGAATGGTATTTCACTCTCTAATTCTTGCTGCTGAAATGGGTTAGAGATATATAGAAATACTGATGACTTATGCGGGTTTATTTTGTATCCTGCAACTTTGCTAAAGTTGTTGATTATTTCCAGTAACTTTTTGGTTGATTCTCTAGGATTCCTTAAGTAAACCATCATATCATCTGCAAAGAGTGATAGCTTGGTCTCTTCATTGCCAATTTTAATACCTTCAATTTCTTTTTCTTCTCTGATTGCTACTGCTAGTGTTTCTAGTACAATGTTAAATAATAGAGGTGATAATGGGCATCCTTGTTTTACTCCTGATCTTATTGAAAAGGCTTCTAGTTTATCCCCATTGCAGAAGATGTTTGTTGATGGTTTTAGATATATACTGTTTATTATTTTTAGGAAAGGCCCTTCTATTCCTATGCTTTCTAGTGTTTTCAATAGGAATGGGTGTTGTATTTTATCAAAGGCTTTTTCTGCATCTATTGAGATAATCATGTGATTTTTGTCAGTTTGCTTGTTAATATGGTCAATTATGTGGATGGTTTTCCTCATATTGAACCATCCTTGCATTCCTGGTATGAATCCTGCCTGGTCATAGTGGATGACCCTTGTGATGACTTGCTGGAGTCTTTTTGCTAGTATCCTATTTAGGATTTTTGTGTCTATATTCATTAGGGAGATTGGTCTATAGTTTTCTTTCTGTTTTTGACTTGCCTGGATTTAGGATCAGTACCATGTTTGTGTCATAGAATGAATTTGTTAGAACTCCTTTTTGGCCTATTCTGTCAAATAGTTTGTTTAATATTGGGATTAGTTGTTCTTTGAATGTTTGATAGAATTCATTTGTGAATCCATCTGGACCTGGGGATTTTTTCTTAGGGAGTTCTTTGATGGCTTGTTCAATTTCTTTTTCTGAAATGGGGTTGTTAAGGTAATTTATTTCTTCCTCTTTTAGTCTAGGCAATTCATATTTTTGTAAGTATTCATCCATATCACCTAGATTGCCATATTTGTTGCCATATAATTGGGCATAGTAGTTTTTTAATGATTGCCTTAATTTCTTCTTCATTAGAGGTGAGGTCTCCTTTTTCATCTTGAATACTGTCAATTTGGTTTATTTCTTTCCTTTTTTAATTAGACTGACTAGTACTTTGTCTATTTTATTTGTTTTTTCAAAGTACCAGCTTCTAGTCTTATTTATTAAATCAATAGTTCTTTGACTTTCAATTTTATTAATTTCTCCTTTGAGTTTTAGGATCTCTAATTTAGTCTTCATCTGAGGATTTTTAATTTGTTCACTTTCTAATTTTTTAATTTGCATGCCCAATTCATTGACCTCTGCCCTTCTTAATTTGTTAATATATGAACTCAAGGATATAAATTTCCCCCTGAGTACTGCTTTGGCTACATCCCATAGGTTTTGAAAGGATGTCTCATCATTGTCATTTCTTAAATGAAGTTATTAATTGTTTCTATGATTTGTTCTTTAACTAACTGGTTTTGGAGAATCGTATTGTTTAATTTCCAATTAATTTTCAATTTACCTCTCCATGTTCCCTTACTAATTATTATTTTCATTGCATTGTGACCTGAGAAAGTTGCATTTATTATTTCTGCTCTTTTGCACTTGTTTGCAATGTTTTTATGCCCTAATACATGGTCAATTTTTGTAAATGTACCATGTGCTGCAGAAAAGAAGGTATATTCCTTTTTGTCCCTATTTATTTTTCTCCACATGTCTACTAACTCTAATTTTTCTAAGATTTCATTCACTTCTCTTACCTCTTTCTTATTTATTTTTTGGTTTGATTTATCTAGTTCAGATAGATGAAGGTTCAGATCTCCCACTAATATAGTTTTTCTATCTATTTCATCCTTGAGTTCCTCTAGTTTCTCCTTTAGAAATTTGGATGCTATGTCATTTGGTGTATACATATTGAGTACAGATATTTCCTCACTGTCTATACTGCCTTTTATCAGGATGTAATTACCTTCCCTATCTCTTTTAACTAGATTTATTTTTACTTTGGCTTTGTCGGATATCATGATTGCAACTCCTGTCTTCTTTTTATCAGTTGATGCCCAATAGATTTGGCTCCACCCTCTTACTTTCACCCTATGTGTATCTACCTTTCTCATATGTGTTTCTTGTAGACAGCATATGGTAGGGTTTTGGACTCTAATCCACTCTGCTATTTGCTTGCATTTTATGGGTGAGTTCATTCCATTCACATTCAGAGTTATGATTACTAGGTGTGTATTTCGAAGCATTTTTATTTCTGCTCCTTTACCTGCCTTTTCTTCTTTCACTATGTCCTTCTACACCAATGTTTGCTTTTGAACAGTCCCCCTTGTTCCCACCCTTATTTTACTTCCCTTTCTACCCCCTCCCTATTTATCCCCCCCTTATTTTCCCTGTAGTTTTTCTAAAATTAACCCCCCACTCCCTCCCTCTCTTGTACTGCTTCCCTCCCCAAAAGACCATTTGTTACCCTTCTACTCCCCTATAGGGTGCAAATCTATTCTCTGCCCCCAATGGATTGGATTGTTTTTTCCCTCTTTGAGTCACTTTCAAAGCACGTAAAAGTTGAGTATTTCCTGTCTCTGACCTCTTTACCCTTCCAGTGTATTGATGTTCTCCCCCTCACACCATGAGCTTCTTTATGACATATAAATTTACCCCCATTCGTTTCTTTTCCAATTTCTTTTAATATTAACCTATTTTAAGCTCTAGTTATATATATATATATGCAAACTCATGTGTATGTATTTTTGCATGCATATATCTATATACCTATTTATGTCTTGTCCTTTCATCCTATACAGTTTGTTGCTGTTCCCTCTAAATATACTTCTTTTTGCTTCTCAGCTAATAACAACAGTTTTTAAGAGTTACCAATGACCTCTTTTCTTATAGGGATATATATCATTTTAACTTATTGAGTCTCTTAAAATTTTTTTTTCTTTTTCCCCCTCTTTTTAAATTACCTTTTGATGATTCTCTTGAGTTCTGTGCTTGGACATCAAATTTTCTGTTCAGGTCTGGTCTTTTCTTTATGAATTCTTGAAATTCTTCTATTTTGTTGAATGACCATACTTTCCCCTGTAAGAATATAGTCAGTTTTGCTGGGTAGTTGATTCTTGGTTGTAGACCTAGTCCCCTTGCTTTCCAGAATATCATATTCCATGCCTTTCTTTTTTTTTCAGTGTGGACGTAGCCAGATCCTGAGTTATCCTCACTGTGGTTCTTTGGTATCTGAATGACTTCTTGGCAGCTTTTATATCTTTTCTTTGGTCTGATAGTTCTTGAATTTGGCTATAACATTCCTGGGTGTTGTCAGTTGGGGATTAAGTACAGGATAGAATCTGTGGATTCTATCAATCTTCACTTTTCCCTCTTGTTCAAGGATTTTGGGGCAGTTTTCTTTAATAATTTCCTGTAATATAATGTCCAGGCTTTTTCTTTTGTCATGGTCTTCTGGTAGGCCAATAATTCTTAAATTGTCTCTCCTTGAATGATTTTCTAAATCCTCTGTTTTGTGAATGAGATGCTTCATATTTTCCTCAATTTTTTCATTCTTTTGGTTTTGTTTTATAGTGTCCTGCTGCCTTGTGAGGTCACTCGATTCAAGTTGTTGTATTCTGGTTCTTAAAGACTGGATTTCATCCTTAGTTTTTTGGTCGTCCTTTTCCTTTTGGTCGGATTTTCTTTGGAGGTCATCTTTCATCTTCTTCACCTCATCTTTCATCTGCTTTGCCTCATCTTTCATCTCCTTTGCCTCATTTTCCAGCTGGTTGATTTTGGCTTTCAAGACACTATTTTCAGTTTCCAGATGACTTATCTTAGTTTTTAAGTTCTTTTCCCAATTGTCTTCAGCCTCTCTTAATTGTGTTTTGAATTGCATTCTGAGTTCTTCCAAAGCCTATATCCAATTCACTGGGATTTCTGATTTTTCCTTTGCTGATCCCTCCCCCTCTGTTTTATTCGCTCTTTGCTCATTACCTGTGCAGAAGCTGTCTATTGTAATTTCTTTCTTCTTTTTCTGTTGTTTGCTGGAGTTTACCCCCTTCTTTGCTCCCCGTATTTGGCTGTGCTCTTGCTCCTCTCATTTGGTTTTGGTTTTGGGGCTGTCAGTCTCCCCTCTTGGAGCTTTGTCAGATCTCTTGGTAGAGTCTCTAGGGGAGGAATGTTAGCTTCCCTGTCCTCTGGAGGCTTTTGATTGGATTGAGTTCAAGTGGGTTGGGCTGTATGTGGTCTGAAGCTCTGAGGCTCTGAAGACTCCTGGAAGGCTGGGCTGCCCAGGCTCTCTCTAGTTCTCTCCAGCTGCTTCTCTGCTGTCAGCAAGTGCCTTTGCCCTCCTCCCTAAACTCTGAGAAGTTCTGATGGGATTAGTTCAACTGGATTGGTCTGGATGTGCCCGAGGAAAGGGTGAGACTGGAGCCCAATGGAGGGACCCAGCCACACCCAGTCTCTCCCTGGCTTCCTCCCCGCTGTCCAAGCTGGATGCTCTGAGCCCGGCAGCTCACTGTTCACAAGGTAGACCCTGCAAACCAGCACCTTTGCCCACTCAGAGGGGCTCAGCCCTCTGGGTTGTGGGGGAGGGGTCCTGGGACCTTCGCTCTGCCTTCCCCTTAGCCCAGAGTATTCTCAGATTCTGGCTTTTGGGGGGGGTACCTTTTGATTTGAGTCCAGAAGGAGGGTTCCCCACTTCTGTCCTGTTGTTCAGATTGAATTTCGGTGCCTTAGGAGCATTCAGTCTGTATCGGTAAGGAAGGGTCTTCCACCAGGCCTGAACTTTTGCTGCTTGCTAAGCTGCCATCTTGACTCCACCCCTCGATTGCCTAACTTTCTCCTTAAGGGATTATAGGATCATAGCCTTTGGAGCTGAAAGGGAACTACATGATCATCTGGTTCAACTCCCTGATTTTAGAAATAAAGAAAACCGGACTTGGTGAAGGAAAATGACTTGTCTAAGGTCATATGGACATAGAGTCAGACTTAGAAATGGAAGAAACCTTAGGAACCAAGCGTAAACCTCTCATTTTACAGATGAGGAATCTGAAGATGGAGGCTAACCAGTATCTGAGGCAGCATTCAAACCCAAGACTTCTGAGCTTTAAATCCACTAAGTTCTCTCTCAGCTACATCTTACTGATAATGAGTTAACAACCAGATTTGAACCCAGATGCTCTGACCCCAAAGCCAGTCCTCTTGACACAGTTAAGCATCCACTTTTAATTTGGAAAGGAAAGGAGGGGGCTGGAGCTCGCCACTGCTGGCTTTGTAAATGTCAAGGCCAGTGTGAAATCTCCTTCAGCTTTATTAAACTATGCAAATCCAACCAGGGGGATGGGAGACGAGACCAAAGCCCTACAGGATGGCCACTGTAAGCCCTTCTCCCACACCAGGTAGTCCCCTCCATAGCCCCACCTGGACTGGATTCACTGAGCCCCTCGCCGAGAGTCCTGACACCCCATCTAACACTTAATTACAAGCAGCCTTTGTGTGCTTTGCTATTGTTTCTCATGTACAAATGGGCTTGTTTCTCCTCAAAATTCACAAGCTCTAAAAGAGCAGGATTTATTTACTCATCCAGGGCCTGTCACTATTTCCCTTCTCCAGAGATCAGCTCCCCTATCTATCAAATGAAATCACTCAATCAGAAGGTCTCTTTCTCCAAGGGTTCTTCCAGCTCTGACATTTTGGTCTAGATCACTCTCAGCTCTGCTCTCTGTGTTCTATGTTTCAAGGTCCCTGAAAACCCTCAAATTCTGTTCTAAGGCCCCTTCCAACTCTCAGAGTCCAAGTTTTGTGTTTAAGGTCCCTCCTAGCTCTCACATTTTATGCTTTATGTTCTGAGGTTCTAGCTTTGCCATCTTTGTTCTAAAGTCCCTCCCAGGTCTCTTATTTTATGTACTATATTCTGAGGTCCCTCCCAGCTCTGCCATCTTTGTTCTAAGGTCCCTCCTAGGTCTCCCATTTTGTGCTCTATGTTCTGAGATCCCTCCCAGCTCTGTCATCTTTGTTCTAAGGTCTCTCTCTGCTCCCACATTTTAGCTCTATGTCCTAAGGTCACTTCCAGCTCTCACATCTTACTCTATATTCTGAGGTTCCTTCCAGCTCTGCCATCCTTATTCTAAGATCCACCCCAGGTCTCCCATTTTGTGCTCTATGTTCTGAGATCCCTCCCAGTTCTGTCATCTTTGTTCTAAGGTCTCTCTCAGTTCTCACATTTTAGCTCTATGTCCTAAGGTCACTTCCAGCTCTCACATCTTACTCTATATTCTGAGGTTCCTTCCAGCTCTGCCATCTTTATTCTAAGATCCACCCCAGGTCTCCCATTTTGTGTTCTATGTTCTGAGATCCCTCCCAGCTCTGTCATCTTTGTTCTAAGGTCTCTCTCTGCTCCCACATTTTAGCTCTATGTCCTAAGGTCACTTCCAGCTCTCACATCTTACTCTATATTCTGAGGTTCCTTCCAGCTCTGCCATCTTTATTCTAAGATCCACCCCAGGTCTCCCATTTTGTGCTCTATGTTCTGAGATCCCTCCCAGCTCTGTCATCTTTGTTCTAAGGTCTCTCTCTGCTCCCACATTTTAGCTCTATGTTCTATTTTGTATTCTTTATTTTGAGGTCCCTTCGGCTCTCATATTATGTGCTATGAGCATCCTGCTCCAATATTCTTTGCCATCTTCTACAGTCCCTCCTTGCTTTGACTTTCTATATTTTATGTTTCAAAGTCCTTCCCACTTGCAACATTTTATGTTCTAAAAGCCACCTCAGTTCAGCACAGAGGTCCCTTGAAATACAGAGTGTCTTCTATCACATCAGATTGCTCTGGTCATGCCAGCTCTAATACTCTCCGTTCTGTATTCAATGATCCCTCCCATCTCTGATAATCCATGTTAAAATGCCCCTTCTAGATCTCAGGTTCCATATTCTAGGGGCCTCTCGGCCATCATCTTTGGTCTAAGGTGCCAGTTGTAATATTCTACGTTCTATGGTCTCTTCCAACTCCAACACTTTGTTCCAAGGATTCTCTGTTCTGGGGTCCTTTGTTCTCCACGGGCCTCAGTCACCTCATCTGTAAAATTAAGGGGAATGAATTTTTCCATATTGTGTCTTTTTCTGACATGAAACCCAGAGGTCTTTCACTGTCCTGCTAGGAGGATTTGAGGACCCTGTTTAGGCCACGGAAGCACTGAAGAGAGAAAAGTCTCAAAAGGATGCCAAGTGACCATAGCCGAGAGGAGTAGGGATGGGTCCAAAGAGCCCAGGAGGTGGTGAGAGTGACTTCTGAGTGTGTCAGAGCCCCACCAAGTGGGCATGAAAACCCCTCTTAGGCGATAGATTTGTGTACGGGCAGGAGGGAAGCAATTTTTTTCTCCTTACATTTTTTCTGCATCACAGAAGATCCATCATTTCCTTTTCCTGTAATGATGTTGACCTGATTAAAATTTTTATTGGATTTTTACAAAATAATTTCATACATAACGTTCCCCGGAGCCCCTGCAGGAGGGAGGTAGAAAGCAAAGGAGTTGGGGGAGGATGGAGGAGGGGGACAGTCACATAAGGAGAGGGGGGAGATGAGTCTATTTAAGCACAAGGTAGGGAATGGAAATATTTGATTTTTCACAAAAACGATCCGGCAGGATGGAGGAAAGATTAGATCTCTTGCTCTTTAAATAGTGCTCTTGGAATACTGCAGCTGCGAAAATGGGCTTGGAATTGGCAATTTGAAGCTAGCGGCGGAAGCGTCTTGTTTCCCACAGAAGGGCCTTTGAGGGGAGCGAAGAGCCGAAGCCCAGGCCTAGGCGAATTCCCTCGGAGAGGATGCGTTGCCCAACGACCATCCATGTCTCCTTCTCTCCAAGGAGTAACAGCTGCTCCAGCTTCTAGCTTTGAGTCCAAGGAGGCATTTCCCTCACAAGGTCCCAGTGAGGCAGAAAGAATGCAGAGGGATTCCACAACTGGGGGCAGGGGGTGGCGTGATTCTCTGATGGGCTGAAGGAAACTCCTTCTCTCCATCCATATGGGCACCTGACTTACAATTCATTGTCAATTCATTGACTTGGAAACAAGGAGTACTAAATTCAAATCCTACCTCAGATATTTATCAGCTGTGTGATACTTAACCTCTGTCTGCCTCAGTTTCCTCATTTCCTGATGAGGAAAGGAAAAAATAGTATCTACCTCAGAGCATTATGATAAGGATCAAATGGGACAACATATGGAAAGAGTTATACAAACCTTAAAATTTTAATAATTTAATAATAGAATACTAGCTATTATTATTAATTATATTACTAACTAGAATGAGGGCCATTATTATTAAAAATCGATAGCCCATTAATATCTAGAGTGATCACTATGAATAATTACTATATATAATACTATACATGATGTATAATAATAAAATATGATTATATAGTAATAATAGCTAATAGAGGCCGCTAGATGGCTCAGTGGATAGAGCACCAAGCCTAGAGAGGGGAGGCCCTGTATTCAAATCTAACTTCAGGCACTTCCTTGCTATGTGAACCTGGGTAAGTCCCTTAACCTCTATTGCCTAGTCCTTACTACTCTTCTGCCTTGGAAACAATAGACAGTACTGATCCTAAGACAGAAGACAAGAGTTTAAATAATAATATTAAGAGCTTATCCATAGCCAGAGTGTTAGCTATTGTCATTATTAGAGATTTGCCTGGAGGTATCAAGAATTTAAATAATTTGGCCAGGATCACACTTAGCCAATATATGTCAAAAGGACAAATTTGAACCTAGTTCTACTGGACTCCAAGACTGGTTTTCTACCAACTATTGTACGTAGTTTCTCAATTCACCCAGGGCTCCTTTTTTATTCAGTTCCAATTTCTCTCCTTCTCTCCAGCCCCTTTCCCAGCCATTGAGAAATCAAGAAATATGATAGTCCTTGTACATATGAAGTCATGCAAAATAATTAAGTTAGAGTTAAGTGTACATCATGGTGAAGGGGCTAGAGGACTTGCCTCAGTGTCAGAAAGATCTGGGTTCAAGGCTTACCTCTGACACATCCCAGCTGTGTGACCCTGGGGGGAATGTATCAGTCTCTTGGGGACATGACAATCTCAAAACAAGTTGTAGATCCCCATTAGTAGCACATCCTTACATCAATGAAATCACAGGCCCAGCCAAAAAATAAAAAACAATATCTATTATCCAGACTTCAGAAGACCTTGGAGATGATGGATGTGGGCATCCTGGAGTCTGTGACTCTGGGGGTTTAATATTTTGGTGACTTGATTTCAATATGATTGGGTCCCTTTATAATCCTTTGCATTTTGTGCATGTAAAAACATGGTTCTGAGAAGATGTCTATCCATTGGCTTCCCCAGATTGCCATCTCACCCAAAAAAGGTAAAGAAGCCTTCCTTGGCCAACCCACCATCTTGCAGATGGGCAATCTGGTACCCAGAGGGATGAAGCAACTTGTCAAGGTTTATCCAGGTAAGAGTAGCAGAGACAGGACCAGAAAGCATGTTCTTTTTCTGTTCTATGACTTCATCTGCCTTCTGGCCCAGAATCTCATCTACACATGAAATTCTGGCTTTCCATTCACTTCTAGGCAAGGGGAAGAAGGACTGGGGAAAGTTTAAATTTACACATAGGGACTGAGGAGAAGAAAGGTGGGGTCTAAGACCAAGGTGTAGCTAAATATTGGTCCCTATATGTAAGCACCCCTCCTTGGTAAACGTACACACACACACACACACACACACACACACACACACACACACACACACACGAGTCCTTCTCCATCATTGACTCAAGTGTTCCTTAAGATTTTCCACTCACAAGGTTTCTTGGACCGGTGCTGCCTTCAATCTTTCTTTTGGAACACCCATAAAGCCAGAAAGAAATCATCACTGGTCAAGACAACCTTCTCTCCACCCCTACAAGTGACATTCCAGCTGTCCTCATCCATTTAGGGCCGTAAATAGTAATTCTCTGAACTGAGATGTCCTAGAAGGGTTCAGCCAAGTTGCTAAACTCTTTTCCCCTCCTACTCCCACATTGGGCTATTTTTGCTAAGCTCTCATATATTTTAAAAAATGGAAGAAAAAAAAAACAAGAAAAGTTGCCTCCTGTCTAGAGAGTCCGATAAGCTGAGCGGAGTGTAAACAGGCCCAGCTGGCCCAAATATTTGTTGCGTTGCTGAGTAACTGAACAAAACGTCCCTGCTCCCCAGCATCTGAGGAGACAAGGACTCGGAGGGGAATTTCAAACAGATGTCCACTGCCCAGAATAAGAGGTATTTCATGCAGCATCAGGGACCACCCCGGAGATTGCTCTATCACCCCAGATCAGATGACTTTTAGGTCAATGAACCTCAAAGTGCAAAGGGACTTCAGTCACCATCTCATTCCTCCATGCCAGAACAAGCATCCTCTATCCAGTGCCTCAGACAAGTGCCCCTCTGTCCTCTGCTTCCAGACCTCCAGGGACTAAGAACCTGCAGTGTCCAGAGGAGATCCATCCATTTGGGGACAACCCTCACGTGGGAAGTACTTTTCCTGATTTTCAGGCTTAAATCTGCCTCTCAGCAACTTCCAATCATTGCCCCTAGTGCAGTCTTCTGCGACCAACCAGAAAGAGTCTATTTCCTTTTTTATGTGAAAAAAATATCTAAGTCTCAGACATCAAAGTAAATTAGAATTTAAAAGACCCTAATGCTTTAGCTGACTTAACTAGACCTCTAACTGAAGTCATTAGATGTGGTTCAAGGTAAAATACCTGAATGCCAACACTGACATCTGCTCCCAAGTACCAGGAGATTCCAACACTCTTTGGAAGGTGATTAGAGACTATTAGAACTATCCTGAATATTATTTGGAGTCTCTGTGACTTGAAATACCTTTTCCATATCCTAGAGTCCTTCACATGTCATCATTCATCCCTATTGATATATCTTTAACTTGTTTATACTTTCCATTAGGTAGACACCCTGTTCTTGATTGGTAACTTTAACATAATCTTTATAGTCAGAGGAAATTGCTTAAAATTCTAGTTCTCTAGTGGTGCCTGGGTAGAAGCCCCAGACTATCTTTGTTCTAGAAAACTAGGAATTTTCTTTGGTAGGGGACTCGATGTCCATTGATCTATCCTTAGGACAATTATTTGTACTCAGATATACAAATATATCTGTGATCTTATGGTTTCAGGAATTATTTCTCTTGGAATGGATGACAACCCATCCTGTGCAACTCTCATCCATTTCCTCCCAACATTTCAATAGGAGGAGTCCACGCAATATGTTGGAGGTCTTCCTTGCTTTACTCCAGGATCACGAAGGTCCTAGTGAAGTTCTTTGGTCCTCCACTATCATCCCTTGCTCTTACCACATGACCAGCTCATTTCTTTCTGTCATATAATTTCCTGAATATATTAAAGTCTCAGATTTCTAAGTAAATGACAATTTAAAAGACCTCGATGCTTTAGCTGTTATTATATCTTATCCCTTTATTCCTGTTCTTCAGAATTTCTTTTCCTTGGTCAAATGTTGCAGCCTGCTCAAAAGCACATGCTTTTCTATTGCCCTCTGTATGGTGCTAATCTTTAGTTCGTAGGTGGCCACCGTGTTCCATTGCTGGCATGTGGTGATCTCAGCAAAATGTTCATATTGTAAAGATGGACCTTTGATTTCGTGGGAAGTTGGGGTCAGCAAAAGAACCAGGAAATCTCCCTAAAACAATCCATACATACTATTCTCCTCCTCTTCATTTCTGGACCCAGCTCATTGTATTGCCTGTCCCAGATGCACATTCTATTGGACAAACTCTATACAGTATTCATGATAGGTTGACATTTGGGCAGGAGACATTCTCATCCATTTGATGGTTCCTTTGTAGATGGACAGGCTAAACTCTCTTCATTAATTACAGATCTCTTGCAGGAGGCTCTGGGATGGGGGTTTGGGCACAATCAAGATAATGTTATTCACAAACGGACATCTGGAGAACCTCACTGTCCTCTACTTGGACTCTGGGCTGGGCTCCCTCCATCATTGTGGTCCCCATGATGCCCCTGTTTATGTCTCTCCTGATGTTTATCTTCAGAGGTTCATTGAATAATGTCCTTCCCATTATTACATCTTCCAAGAAATCCTGAGAAATGATGTTACATAGATGAGAGACACCTTCTGAAGTTCTCTACATATTTTAGTCAATTGTAACATGGCAAAGATGTGGTCCACTGTTGAATATCATTGACAAAAGCTTGCTTGTGCTCTACTAATAGCCTCATGGAAGATGCCCTCAATTTGCATATAGATGAACCTCATAGAGATTTGGGGAAGTAGGGAGACTATGCCTACAGGCTGGTGTTTTGATGTCCTCCAGATCATTTTTTGTATAAATAAGGTCTAAGGTCTTCTTTCCATGCCTTTGGTAGACTCTCTTCCTTGTACATTGGCCCCTCAATGACATTAAAATTTTATCACCTCTGGTACAAATTGCTTCTCAATATAGACTTAATCCAAACTGGTTGTTTCCCTTGTCTTTGTTCTCTTTAGTGCCATTTCTATTTCCTCTCCAGTCACCTCAGGGGCTCTCACATCAGGATCTGCGTGTGGTGATGCCACAGTCCTTGAAGTAGAAAACAGTTTGTTGTCATAGTTTTTACAAATCTTTTCCATTTTTCTTCAGTCTGTAGTCCTCTTGCCATTTTCATCCTCAAATGCTCTTGGGATGACTTTGTTGAGTTAAACATCTTGCCATGCTTTCTGGTTTTGCCCTTTATTTCTTTTTCTGCTTTATGAGATAGTACTGCTCATGATCAACCATTATCCTTCTTTGTAAGATTTGAAGAATATGTTTATATTCTGCAACAGCTTGGTAGCATTGCAAATAGAATGCTGGACCTGGAGTCAGGAAGAACTTAATTCAAATCTAGCCTTGGAAATGTATTAGCTGTGTGACCCTGGACAAGTCCTTTTACCTCTGTCTACCTCAGTTTCTTTATCTGCAAGGTTATAATAACAATACCTACTTCCCAGAGTTGTGAGGATGATATTTATAAAGTGTTTTGCAAGCCTTAAAGCACTGTATAAATACCAGTATTTAGCACATTGCCTGGCATGTAGTAGGTACTTTGACAAATGTTTTATATACAGATATATATAAAACCTTATATACATGTATGTTACATATAAATATTTAAAACATGTTTATATATAAAATATAAATTAAATTAAAATTAAAGTATAAAAATAAAACATTTTAAATTTTTACATAGATATAAAACATATATGTATATATAACATGTAAAAGTTATTTGTGTTATATACATATATAAGCATTACATGTATGTTTTAAATATCTATGTTTTATAATATAACAAGATGTAGATAGATAGATAAGTATATATATTAAGCTATAACCCACTGTTTCTTTTGGCAGTCATCTCTCTCCATTTGGCAAGTAAGTCAAACATTTTCTGATTAGTATGCTTTCTGGGCTCATTTGGTCTTTTTATTGTAGAAATTAGTTTATATGGTTTAACTTCTGGATAAAATTATAATAGTTGGTGACGATGTCATTTCTGCTATCCATTTGCCTTTAAATTTTTTTCAACAGCTTGTTCAAATAATTAAGGGCTGACTCTCCTTATTTGTATGCCATATATTTTTATCACTAGTAGTCTTTCTTCTTGTTTATTTTAAATTCTGGCCTTAGCTTTGACAACTTGATGGTCTAACCGTATCCAGACAGCTGACTTAAGGATAATTCCTACATTCATAATAACCTATGTCTGTCAGAATACAGTCATTTTCATTTTTAGTGAAATTATTTGCTGTTTACATGTCCAGTGCCTACCAATTTTTTAAAGGAAGTGTTTGTGATATAGAGGTAGAAGGCTTCTGTATAATCTACAAGTCTTTGGCCTCCCTCATTTCTTTCTCCTGAACCATACTTGATAGAACTCATAAATATGTATTTCTAATAGATCAGATCCCTAAATACAGTGTGGAGAGATTCCGTTTATTTGTCTTGCCTTATGTGGCAGCTTTCCAACTGCTTGAAGACATGTCCCACCCCAAATCCTCCCTTTCCTAGGCTTAACAGCCCCAGTTCCTTCTACTGATTGGCATATTGCATGAACCACTCATCCTCCTCTAGGCAACCCTGCCAACCTTGAGATTCTAGTGCAATAATAGTAATTGTTATTGGACCAAAAGACCTGGGATGCTGCTTCCTCTCCCTCTCCACTAAGGAGTCCCCCTCAACTCTCCATGCATTTAGTCACAGGCCAACTTCAGCCCCAGGGAAGCTTGACTACCTAAAAACAAGAGCCAGGCTCTTCTCATATTCCAATTCTTCCTACTTCAACACTCAAGCCTTGGGGGAAATTATTTAAAGTTTAGGATTTGGCTCATAACTAAAGTCTCTTCAAAGAGAGGAATAAAAAGGCATTCAGCATACAGTATAGGCCAGGTATGGGACAGCTATTTATTTCTTCTAAACAATAGAAATTCTAAACAAAAAAGACTCTCAAGCGTGCATTGATGGAAAACCAAAAAAAAAAAAGCAACAATAATAACATATACCTCCTATTAAGCTCTCCTGAAAGGTTGAGACAAAACCATCAAAACAGAGAAATTTGTGAGAATGTTGAATAGTCATTTTTACATTTCACCTTGTCTCTGCACTGTCCAAACAATCCCCTCTAGGTACACGTCTTCTGACTAGCCCAGTCAGGGATTGAGTTCCTGCACCTATTGGTGCAAAAACTCCCTCAGCTCCCACCAACCACAGGACCCAGGATCTCCAGACCTTTCAGATTCCTAAGGTTGTTTCCAAGACTCGACACATTCGTCTTGGGGATGCTGTTTGGTCCTCTCTAATGAAGAAATAAATAAAACAGAAAGTGTGGCCAAGGGCTCACAGCCCAGGCTCATGAGGCTCTTGTGTTCACAGTTCAACACTTCTGCCCAGAGGAAGGAAGACCACCATATCCCATCTCACCTCTTTAGGGAGAGGCTTCAAGACTCCTACCATGCTCATCATCTGGAAAGAGCAGAGGGTTTCCAGAGCAGGGACAGTCCTTTCAAATCAATCAGCAGCCCTTCCTGCTCAATGGCTAATAAGGGCATTTATTTGTCATCTAAAAGCATCAAGCCTTCCAGCATTTCAATATATGTCCCCAGAAACTGTCAGAGAAACACTCAATTGCCATTCTCACACAATCATGTCCAGCCCTTTGTGACCCTATTTGGGGTTTTCTTGGCAAAGATATTGGAGCTTTTTGTCTCCTCCTTCTCCAGTTCATTTTACAGATAAAGAAACTGAGGCAAAGTGACTTGACTAGAGCCACACGACTAGAAAGTATCTGAGGCCAGGCTTGAGCTCAGATCTGCCTCCAGGCCCAGCATTCTCTCCACTTGCTACCTTGCCACCCTGATTATGGTTATAGAATGTATCAAGAACAGACCCTGACCCATAAAGTATGGGCCTTTTGGAAAAGGAGGTCATTCTTTGGGGAAAGAGAGAAGTGGAAGAAGCAACTTTGGCCTAAATTTCTAGAAACACTCCCAGTGAAGGAGGGTTCCTTGAAAGAATGACAGCTCCAAGTTGGGTGCTCAGCCTTAAGCAATGGCACCCATTGGTGTTTATATGAAAAGCCTTTGCTTGAATCATTCCTAAATGTCTCTTCTGAGCTCCCTGCATCCTTTGGGCCCCATGCAGAGATTTTTAAAAAGATGTACAATCCGTTAGTCCATTGGCAAATCCATTCCATTGAGCATCCATGACCTACAGACTTTAAAGTAAAAGAGAAATAGGGACAATTAAGATCTCACAGGGAGCTCTGATATATTGTGGTTGGTTTCTATTTCTCGTGCATCTGTACATAATTATTGGGGAAAACCCACAAAATCTGAGTTTAATCTGAGCTTTTACTAGTCCCACCCAATCATCTTCATCCCCTCTCTGGGCTCATTTCCTCCTCTGAAAAAGGAAGGTGTTGGGCTCCATGATCTCTATGGTCCCTTTTTGTTATACTAGCCTATGATCGGTGACCCCCACAGAGTGCTACAGAGGAAAGATCGATAGCTTTGCCCTACAGTTCCAGCAGCTGGGGGGTCTCTTCTTGGATAATTGGGAGGCAGAGCCAAGCTTCCTTCCTATGGCTACCCACATGCACATTTCCTGTCTCCATCCTCACCAGCTCCAGGCACAAACTTTTCTGGGCTGCAGATCATGTTTCAGTTGTGCCATTCTAGGTTCATCTCCCCTTCCCTGCCAGCTCTTACAGGGGCCAGGCTTCCCTCTCCTACTGCAATTGCACCTGGGTTTGAACCCTGTTCCATGCTTCTTCTACCCCCTCCACTCCTTGCCTCTTGGATTGTCCTTTGGACTGCTACCCCAGCTTTAATTGGGTTTGCCCTAGGCATAACAATTCCTAGGTCCAGCTCTGTGGGAAGTGGAGAAAGGTCTATTTGGGGCATGAGGATAAGGACCGTGTCTGGGTGTTCTGACCAGTTTCAGCCTATTCCTGGACTAAATCAGGCAGAGAAAGTGCCGAGTTGAACATTCAAGGGAAGGAGCCCCAACTCAGCAGTTCTCTAGGCTGGGAGTGCTGGGAAGTTGATGAGGGATTTTGTTTGGTTTCCATTTCTTATATATCTATTCATAACTGTTCTCTCCCTCCCTTGCTTTTCTGTCTTAAAAAGACCCAAATCACCACCATGTTCAGTGGATGGGAATTGGTTCCTTCAGTTTAGTTTTAGTTGTAGCTGCACTACCTAGAGTTAAGGAAGACCCAAATTCAAATCTGACTTCAGTCATTTATTAGCTATGTGACTCTGATTATTGTTTTTCAGTCATTTTCAGGTATGTCCAACTCTGTGAGCCCATTTGGGATTTTCTTAGTGAAGACACTGGAGTGGTTTACCATTTCCTTCTCAAATTTGTTTTACAGATGAGGAAACTGAGGCAAATGGGGTTAAGTGACTTGACCAGTATCATGTAGCCAATAAGTGCCTAAGGCCATATTTGAACTCAGGAGAATGAGTCTTCATGACTCCAGGCTTGGCATTCTATCCACTGTGCTACCACATGTCTCTAGATAAGCCATTTAATCTATCTGCCTCAGTTTCTTCAACTGCAAAATCAAATTGATAGTAGCAACTACTTCACAAGATTGTTGTGAGGATTACATGAGATAGTACAGGTATTCCTTCCACCTCTTGACTTTCCCTATCATGGTTTTGATATATTTACAGGTCAGCATAAGAAATTAAATGAGAATTCAGGGGGGGGAGAGTTTTGTAGAAGTCACAGGTGACACACAAAGGCCAGAAGACAACACAGGAAAAGACTCAAAACTCACAAATGCAAACAAAAATGTATATATAATATTGTACAATCTCAACAGATTTTATCTTTTAATATCACAAATATATACAATTTGTTTTTTAAAGTTAAAATAAGGGAAAAGTTCGCAAAAAGAATGTAAAAGCCAGCAGCTGACATACAAAGGCTAGAAATGTAGAGATCTCTTAACATTGACCTACATACAGCCTATGATCAAATACTTAACCCAAATTTTATGATAAGATATTGTAAACATCTGATTAAAAGAAAAAATTCAAATTTCTTCTCTGGTATGAAGGGAGGACCAAACATTTTTATAGGGATTTTCCAGATCACAGGGGGCACTGCACTCTCTAACCCCCCAATGTGGAAAGGATACCTACATTTGTAAAGCACTTAGCACAGTGCATGACACATAGTAGGCATTTAATAAATGCTTGTTTCTGTCTTTCCATATGGCTTAGAAAAAAAGTCACTTCCTTTTTCTGAGCCTTAGATGATTAGAGTTAGATGATTACTAAAGCCCCTTTCAGATTGGAAATTATGTGTGGAAATTAAGCCTCTGCATCCAGCCTTCTTGCTCTACTGTTTCAAGGGAGAAAATTTTACATTTGGAATTAGAGAACCTGTTTTTGAATTCCAGCTCTGCTACTTTCTGCCTGAATGACCTTGAACAAATTCTTTCCCCAATCTGGGTCCCAATTTCTTCATCCATCAAATGAGGGCATTGGACAAGACTGATCCTGAGATCTTCCCCAGCTCTGAAGTTCTGATTCTGTGATCCTTACAATTTTAGAGAGCATTAGGTCATGCAAAGAACACAGGAATGAGAATCCTTCTGTGAACTAAGTTCCAGGAAGTGGGGATGAGGGTGTGTGCCAGGATGTGGGCAGCAGGAACAGAGAAGAGGATGGGAGGTTTGGAATTGAAGCCTTTTCCCCTCACTGGTGATGTGACCTTGAACAAGAAACAAGAACTCTCAGGTTCTCTTTTTCCCAAAATATAAAATGAGGGAGTGGAACAAAATGATTTTTAAAATCTTTTCCAGCTCTAGATCCTTATATTAAGAGAAAATAGCCAACCCTCACAAAAATACACACCAACATACACACATACAACACAACCAAACACACACATATATACATCCTTATCTACTCATATTACTCTTCTCCTGCAACCACATTTCCACCTTCTAAAATAGGAATTCTTAGGTTTCTGAATTTCTTTTTAAAAATATTGTAGTGACTGTATTTAAGTATAATTGCTTTCCTTTGTAATCTCATGCATTTTACTGAATGCATTTCAAACCTTTATGCTGAAAAGGGCTCCACGGGTTTTACCAGACTGTCAAAGGGGTCCAGAACACAAATAAGGTTAAGAAAACCTGTAATAGACTATCTCCCTTTCTCCTTCAAACAATACTAATCAAATATTGTTATTTACAATTTATTATTATCACTAATGACATAAATAATTATTATGACTCACATTTAAGAATAAAATTTGTCCCTTAAGAACTGATAAAAAACAGATCTAGAGAATGTAATTTGCTCAAGGTCATACAACTAAGAAAGGATGGAGGCAGGATCCAAACCCATGTTCTCTAATCTAAGATCTTCTTGGAAGGGAGATTTTTCTGAAGAACAGCTGAGGACCCTAGTTACAATAACCCAGTTTTAGAAGGGTGCTTAGAAGTTATTTAGTAAGACCCATACCTGAGCAAAAAACTCCTCAACAACATACCAAAGAAATGGACATCCCACCTTGGCCTGAAAACCTGAAGAGAGGAAGAACCCACTGCCTTCCTTAGGATCCTATTCCACTGTACTAAAACATACTTATATATCCCCAAGGAGACACCATAGGGCATTGAACTCAATTGTGTGACAAAAATTTATTATGAATTTGACAAATCCTGGGGAGAAAAAGATTGAAAAGATAAGACTTGGTCCCTGGCAAGGCTGTTGCGGTCTTGTAAGGGGGTAAGGCGCCAATATTCTTATGATACTCAATAATAAATGCCATACTATGAAGGATAAATTAAGAAAAGATAAGGCAATGAGTATTTATTAAGTTTATAATGTTCTAGACATTGTGCTATGACCTAGTGGTATAAATACAAGCAAAAACAAAGTCAATCCCTGCCCTCAGGGAACTTATGTTCTAATAGGGGAAAGCAAAAAACAAAAGAGAGCTGAAAATTGAGATGGAGGGAGAAGGTTCCCACTGTGGGTGCATAGTGTTGAAGTCTGGAAAGTCAGAAATTGAAATTGGAGGAGATTGAAAGTTGGTCAGTCTGGGTGCCTCCCCAAAATGGCGCACCAAGAAGGAATTCACCAGTGGAAGAAGGGATTAGACATAATAAAGAGGTGTTCTTAGGGTAAAAGGCTGCAAGGATGGATGGATGATCCCAGGTGAGGAGGCCCCAATTGCTAAGAGAAGTTCCAGGGTGAGATGGTAGCTGAGGTATGGTGGTAAAGCCTGGAAACTCAAAAGAAGGGATAGAAAGTTGAGAGGGAAAATGTTGCTATCAGTTTAGTCCCCAGAAATGGTAAGAAGGGACTGTCCTAAGAAAGGTGAAGATAGATACAAGAGCTATTAAAGGAGTAAAAGCTATAAGACTTGATAACTTATGGTAGATAAAGATGAAAGCAACACCAAAGTTTCAAATATGAGATAAGGATCACATCTTAGTCTTTCATCTCTCCTGTTGTTATCAGATGACTTAAGCCATGTTAAAGGACTTGGATTTGGAGACCTCAATTCAAATCCCCTATCTGATATATTGCTACCAAATTTCAAAGCTAAAACAGATAACTGTGGCTATCCAGTCCAGAAATGGGCAAACAATAGCCAAAGGACCAGATCTAGCCTGACAGTTTTTATATAGCCAAAGAGTTAAGAATGGCTTTTATTGTTGGTGATGGAATACTATTGTGCTAAAAGGAATAATAAAGTGGAGGAATTCCATGGAGACTGGAACAACCTCCAGGAAGTGATGCAGAGCAAAAGGAGTAGAACCAGGAAAACATTGTACACAGAGACTGATACACTGTGGTACAATCGAAGGTAATGGACTTCTCCATTGGTGTCAATGCAGTGTCCCTGAATAATCTGCAGGGATCTAAAAAACACTATCCACAAGCAGAGGATAAACTGTGGGAGTAAAAACACTGAGGAAAAGCAACTGCTTGACTGCAGGGGTGGAGGGGACATGACTGAGGAGAGACTCTAAATGAACACTCTAATGCATATACCAACAACATGGAAATGAGTTCGAATTAAGAACACATATGATACCCAGTGAAATCGCACATCGGCTATGGGAGAGGTGGGGAGGGGGGAGGGAAGAAAAGAAAATGATCTTTGTTTCCAATGAATAATGTTTGGAAATGACCAAATAAAACAATGTTTAAAAGAATGGCTTTTATATGTTTAAATAATAACAAAACTATATTTTCAAATGTAAAAAAAAATTCTTAGCATTGGGCCATACAAAATTACTTCTGATTCCAGTCCTACCCATTCTGTTTGAGATTTTCATCTCTCATGTAGGGCTTTCTATTTCTCTTTATCCAATTTCATCATATTCAATCATCCCATCATTCTGGCCCATCAATGCCATTTTGGATCCAGATTCTGCCACTCAACTCATTAACTATTCCTCATAGCTCAGTATCATCGGCACTGATAAATGATGTAAAATGTCTCAGGACCAGGGACAGCTCCTGGATACACCATCTAGAGAGTAAGTTTACATCAATCTATCTACTCATTAATTCAGCTTCCCAAATCTATTCAACAAATATTTGTCAAGTGCCTACTATGTACAAAGAATTGTTCTGGGTCTTAGGGACTTAGGGATAGAAAATGGTAAAATATTGTTCCCAAAGAGTTTATAGTCTACTGGTAGTGGAGAGAGAGAACATGTTCACGGATATGGATAAAATAAGGCAATTTGAGGGTTGAAATTGCAAATGAATAACCAGGAGCAGGGTACGGGCAGGGCATATATCAAGGAATATGTGAATGAATTAATTAATTAATTAAAAAGTATGTATTAAGCACTTTCTGCATGCCTAACATAGTACTAAATACTAGCAGTTCCAACAATGAATAGTCCCTACCCTCAAGGAGTTTACAGTCTAATAGAGGGAGACAATAGATACAAGGAATGATGGTTTAAGATGGTGTTTTGATCCAAGAAATCACTGGAATAAGATCACTAATTGAAACCTCATTTAGAAATGCTGTTTCCAGACCAAGAAATAAAAGACCTGGGGGGAAGGATGATATAAGCATAGTGCTATGGCAAAAGATGGCCTTGGAGGGTCATAATAGGAGTCTGGAGGGAGTTATTTATGGGCTTTAACTTATCAGGATAACATGGTTCCAGCACAGAAAGTTGAGTGGCTGAACTTCTCCAGGGCAAGACTTAAATAGTATATAGTAGCAACAAATGCAGGATAGTAGGAGAGGAAGAGGACCTTTGGAGAGGAAGAAAGGCTTCCTTGGTGCGTCATAAACTGAACCTCTGAGGAAGATAAGCATTCTGACTGGAGAAGAAAGGAAAGTCATGTACAGGCAAATCTCATCGATATACAGGTTTGGTTCCAGATCACTACAGTATAGTGTAGTCACATTGATTTTTGGTGCTTATAAAATTTATGTTTATACTATACTGTAATCTATTAAGTGCACAATAGCATTATGTATATATCTTAATTTAAAATATTTTATTGCTAAAAATTTCTATCCATCATCTGAGCCTTCAGCGAGTCATGTTTTGGTTAGTAGAATGTTTTGCCTCAGTATGGATGGCTGCTGCCTGATCGGGGTGGTGGCTCCTGAAGGCTGGAACAGCTGGGGTAAATAAAACAACAATGAAGTCTGCCACATTGATTGGCTCTTCTTTCATGAGAGATTTCTCTGCAGTTTGTGATATTGTTTGATAGCATTTTACCCACAGTAGAACTTTTCAAAATTGGAGTCAATCCTCTCAAACCCTGCCACTGCTTTATTAATTAATTTTATGTAATATTCTTCAATATCGTTGTATCTCAGGCATAAGGAGGCCCAAGGAGAAGGAGAGATGGGGGAATGGCTGCTCAGTGGAGCATTCAGAACACACGGCACTCATTGATTAAGTTCACTTTCTTGTATGGTGTGGTTTGCGGTACCCCCAAACAATTATATAATAACATCAAAGGAAATTGATCACGGATTACCATAACAGATAGAAATAATCCTACAAAGGAATGAAAAATTGTGAGAATTGCCTAAATGTGACACAGAAACATGATGTGAGCACAAGCTATTGGAAAAATGGTGCCTATAGGCTTACTCAACACAGGGTTGTCACAGACTTTCAATTTGTTTTTTAAATATTCAGTCTCTGTGAAATGCAATAAAGTAAAATGCAATAAAACGAGATATGCCTATATCATATGTATGGAGCATTGGCATCTTATATAAATTCATGGATGTGGGAGATGGGATGTTGAATTCTAGGAACAACTACCAGTCCAGTGAGGTTGGAAGGCAGAATGCAGGAAGGTAGTAGATTTCCACTAGCTAGCTGATTTTAAGTGAAGACTGGAGGTACACCTGTTAGGGATGGGGTAGGAGAGACTTTTGGATAGGAATGGCCTGGACTAGAGAGCCTCCCATTCCCTTTTCCACTGTTAGATTCTGTGAGTAATGTGAGATAAGGTCAGAAAGGCAGTTTGAAGTCAGATTGTGGAAGGACATAAATGCTAGGGGAAGGAGTTTGTATTTAATTTTAGAAGCAATACAGAGCCAGACACCTACTAGCTGTGTGACCTGGAGCAAGGCATTTAACCTCTCTGACCCTCATCCATAAAATGGGGATGGTAATGCTTGCATTACCTAGGTCCCAAGGCTATTGTGAGAAAAGAACTCTGCAGGCCTTCGAGCCTATAAAAATGTCAGGTGTGGTTATTAAATTCATACCAAGTCAGGGTCCCTGGGAAAAGAAGATGGCAGCCGATCAAATGAGGGCAGGGCTTTCTAGATCCTTTCTCACAACTGAAGAGCCATCTGGAGGGGGAACAAGGGCCTAGACCAGCATGTGCAATAAGGGAAGTGGAAAAATAAGAATTAAACCGGAGCCATGGAGTCAAGAGCCAAAGGAATTAGTCGAAACAGAGATGAGGACATGGGCTCTGGCAGAGTCCATTTACACGCTCAGTGTTCTGAGGCAGGCAAGCCATAAGCTGTTTGTTCTTTTGAGTGGGCTTGGTCCCTATTCATCAGCACGACAGCAGCACTAAGGACCTTTGAAGTGGGGCCCAGCTCCCCAGCCCAGGATAATGCTTGTGATGGTTTATAGGAGAATAAATTTAGAAATAGAAGGAACTGAGAAGTCATAGAACTTAACCCCCCTAATTCCACAGTTGATGAAACAGAGGCCCAATCATTAGATTCTCATCACCTCCCCCATGTGGACTCTGACAACAGCCTTCTGGCTGGTCTCCCTGCCTCAAGGGTCTCTCCTCTCTCATTCGCCTTCCACCTGGCTGCCAAAGTGATGTTCCTAAAGTACAGGTCGGACCACGTCACTCCCCTGCTCAGCAAATTCACATGGCTCCCAAGCATCACATAGGAAGTCTTCTGTCACTTAAAACCTTTCACAGTCTTAACTCCAACCCATCTTTCTAGCCTCATTACACCTTTCTTCTAGGTTTATCCAGATCAGCTTTCTTCCTGCTCCTCATTTCCCATCTCTCTGCCTTTGCACTGGTGGTCCTCCCTGCCTGGAATGCATTCACCTCCACCTCTCAGACTTCCTACTTTCTTTCAAGGTTCAGCTCAAATTCTGCCTGTAACATGAAGCCTTTCTTCATCCTCTCCAGTCTTCCATCTCAAATTACCTTGTAACTGTGTATAGATTTTGCATATAACTATCTATGTACATGTTTCCTCCCATAGCTAAATTGTAAGCCTTTTGGGATCAGAGATTGCTTCACTGTTGTCTTTGTAACCCCAATGCCTAGTACCTAGTGTGTCCTTAATAAATAGTTGTCGATGGAATGATTGTTTGGTAGCAAATGGCAGTCAGAATTTAGACCCAGTCCCTCTGACTCCAAATTGCACATCACCTCTATACTCTACTGTCCTTGAAGATCCATTGGAGGCTATAGCTGGGAGTGAGGACAGCCCTAAGTGTCCTGCCTCCACCAGTTTTATAATGATGCTGTATGGCTGCCGACCAACATCTCTAAGAAGAGGTTGCAGGAGAGACTGAAGTGTGATTTGATGGAGAAAACAGTGAGCTTGGAGCCAGAAGAGCTGAATTCTAATCCTGGTGGCTTACTAGTTATTGTGCCTCTTACCCTCTGGATCTCAGTTTGTTCTTCTGAAGAATGAGGTGGTTAAATTCACGGATTTTCATTTTCCTTCCAGTCTTGACATTCTGTGATTTTTCTGGGGGTGGGGATGGGGTACAAATGACAAATTAGATATAACCAACAGATAAGCTAGTGCATCCCTGCTTGTAGTACAGTTCTTGTCAAACTCAGATCCTGCCCTCTGACATCAGAATAGTATCATCTCTAAGGTCTGTGGAGGAAGACTCAGGATCCCCAAGACCAAGGAAGGCAGTAGGGGATAGTGGGTGGGGACCTAAGAAAGCAATTACAGGGCAAATTGAAGGAGAGACAATAAAAGACAGGGAGAAAGAGCAAGGAAAGAGAGTAGAGTAGAGATGGGGGAAGGAAAAGGGAAGATCAGAGAAAGGGATAAGAAATAAACAGGAAATGTGAGAGAGAGAGAGAGAGAGAGAGAGAGAGAGAGAGAGAGAGAGAGAGAGAGAGAGAATAAATATATAAGGGAAAGCAATTTCAGAGCTCATGAAATTGTCTAAAATCTGACTGCAGGAGATGAGTACCTGCTGCTTCCTAAATTATGTAGATTTATGCAAATAAGCATGCAAATGAGACACACAGAGGTGGCAGGGGGCACTTGCAGAAGGCCCAGCTTCTGAGTTGTCACAACCGCTCTCAAAGGAGGGTCTGGAGAAGGGGTGGGGCAGAAGCATAATTACCACCACAGGTCACCCCAAGATCCCCAGGGGAAGAGCAGAACTGTCAACAGGGTACAATGATAACCAGCACTCCACTTCATGGACCCCACCTGGGATCAGGATCCCACTCTCTATCTCCAGTTATCTAGGACATTGAGGTTCTCCTAGGACTCCCATTTAGGTATCCTCAAATTCCTTACACCCCAAACCTTATTCCCAGTGTCACAAGCCATTGGTTGAAATAAAAGGAGGAATGAATGAGCTCAGTAAGCACAGACAGTAAAGAAGCATTCTGTGTGGAATAATAGAGTGTCAGAGCAAGAAGGGCTCTTACAAAATGTAATACAGTAAAACAAAAATAAAAGGTTAAAGGCAGTTAGGTGGCTTAGTGGATAGAGTCAGGTCTGAAGACAGGAAGTCCTGGGTTCAAATCTGTCCCAGATACTTTCTAGCTGACCCTGAACAAGTCATTTAATCCCAAAAGCCTAGCCCTTACCATTTGTCTGCCTTAGAATTGATACTTAGTATTGATTCTAACGAAAAAGGTAAGAGTTTCAAAAGGAATGAAGAAAAGATTAGAGAAAGAAGGAATCTTAGAACAGTGAACATAGAATTTCAGAACTGGGAAGAGACTTTAAAGGTTCTCTAGTTTTACAAATGAGGAAACTGATGTTTCTAGGGGTTAAGCAGCTTGCCCCAAGCCATGCCATTAGTGGCAGTTGTATGTTGTGAGTATACCAAAAGAATCAAGACCTTTTCATCCAAGAGAAAGTGTCAAACACTCTCGTGCCGCTTCTGTACTTTTGTTCTAGCTGTGCCTGAACACTGTGCTCTCCTCCCTTTCCCCCTATGCAAAACTACGTATTCTTAAGGTCCAACTTGTATAGTAGAATCAGTGAACCTGCATTCCTATCCCAGCGGTACTATTCAATGAAAGTCATAACCTCTCTAAGCCTCTGTTTCTGGATCTGGGAAATGAGGACGTTGAACTAGATTACTCCAATTCTTCCCAGTTCTAGATCTATGATCTTTTAGGCCATGATCTCTCAAGTCCTTTCTGACTGAATCACACGATTCTGAACATTCTTCTTTCTCTAGGGAGTTTTCTCTGATCTCTCCTACTTCCTCAAAACCCTTCTTCCTCCAAATTCATATGGACCTTCCTCTCTAACCCTTAAAGACTGTTTGAAAATTCATCTGTCTCCTTTATCTGAGAGGAGACTCCTTCAACCAGGCTGGGAGGACTCCCAGGCCAAAGGGTATGTTCTCTTCCTTCTCTTATCATCCCATATAGGAGCTAAGAACAGGGATCCCAGACAGAGAAGTCAGGTAACCCTTATGACATTCTATTCATAAAATCAGAGATTTAGAATGGAAAGACATTTGAAAGGTTATCTAGGCCAACTCTTTCATTCTACAACTGAGGAAACTGAGGCCCCAAGTGGTTAGTGACTTGTCCAAAGTCACACATTTTGTAACTGACAGAGGCAGGATTCAATCCCCAGCCTGAGTCCAAATTCAGGGTTCTTTTTTGCTACATGATGCTGCCATTAAGAAAATAAAGTTGATTGGACCCCAGTTACTGTGCTCAGGTATGCACACATATGTATACATGTAAATATCTACATAACATATCTTTCATGTATAAAAACATGTGTGGACACATATGTGCATGCACAAGCACGCTGATACACACATTTCATACCACTTGTTTCATGCCAAATGCTTTTTAGACAATCAGACCATTTACATCTAAGTGGCAGAGCCTGCTGCACCAATAGGGATCATAGATCCATAGGTGATCAGAGCTGGAAGGGACCTTCAGTAAAGGATCATAGGCTAGTGCTGCCATTTTGTCTAACAGTCCTCATTTTCGAGATCAAGAAATTGAGTTCCTAACAGAAGTCATTTGTTCAAGGTCACCAAAGTAGCAGAGGCAGAATTCGAAGCCAGGTTCTCTGTCTCCCAGATTAATGTTTTCTCTGCTACATCATTACTGAGGACCCTATGAGCCTCCTAGGGGAGAAGACCAGGAAAGGAACAAAACAACCACAGGAAGGGGAGGCTGACAATGGTGGGGATTCATTTCATCATCCTTCCCTTTTGACAGCTTTGCAAAGGGCTATCTCTGATGGCAGGGATTTCTCTGGAGGTCATAAGCTGAGAAACAAACCTTGAATCCTGGCATCCCATTCCACCTCCTTCCTCAGTGGCCTGAGCCAAGTCTCATCATTCCCTTCCATCCTTATCTGTGTCCCTGGCTGGCAAATGTCAGTTGTCTTTTTACGTCCATCGATCAGCATGTCTCAATAGCTTGCCTCCCGGGCCTTTGTCAGTCATGCTGAAAATCATTGCTTCTAACCAAAGCCATTCTCTTCTGCCCTACACAGGGGGCCCTGCTTTCCATTGAAGAGACCCCATCCTTCCCTACCCAGAGATGAATGACAATGTTGCTTGCCACAGCTGGGGGCAAAAACTGAGGTTTCCCACCTCCCCATTCAGGGCTCATTTAACCTCAAAGGCATGATCCCTTCCTTCACCACAAACTTTATACATCAATCAACCAATAAATCTTTATTGAGTCTCCCTCCTCCACTCTCTCTGCAAGTGCAGGCCTGTGTTCAGCTGCGTTATGGGGAAGATAAGAGATGGAAGAGACACAGCCCTTGCCCTTGGTGAATTTCCAGTCAGGGGAGAGACAAGAATAGAATCCTAGATCTATACCTTAGAGACCATACAGGTCAACCCTCTCCTTTTATAGAAGAGGAAACAAAGGGGCACAGAAGGAAAGGTAGAAAGTAGCCAAGCTAAAACTAGAACCCAAGTCCTCCAACCCCCAAACTAGAGTGTTTCCCATTACAGTTGGGAGCTTACAGATGAGCAGCCAGAATCAGTGGCAATTTGAGCACAGGCCCCAAGACTCCATGTTCAGCATCATTTCTACTACACTAATCCTGTGGTAAAGCATAAAGTCGTAGGAAGTAGTAGCTCCTGGGCAGAGCAGGGTGGGTTTGTGGGGTGGGACGATTCTGTTTTGAAGTCAGAGAATGTGAGTTAAGATTCAGGTTCTGCTGTTACCTAAGTAAGACTTTTAGTTGATCCTTTCTACTATCCGGGTCTATATTTCCTCCTCTGTGAAATGAGGGGGTTGGACTAGGTAACTTTTAAGGTTCCCTCCATCTCTGACATTTTGTGGTTCTTTAGGTCCTTGGTAGATAAAGACACAGCTAGTGACAGTAAAGAATCAGATCAACTACAGCTAGGAAAAGTCTTTCTCTGGACTGGAATTGTCCAGGTGCACCTGGGCAGATCTCCAAATAACCAGGTCTCAGAGGCTTCAAGGCTTGTCATCAATTACAGCACCTTCCCTTAGAGCTCTCCATGGTGCTAGCCAGCCTCAGTCCTTGCCCTGGCTCTTGTCCCTTTCTTGTCCTTGGCTCCTATTCAGCTTTCTGTCTTCAGGATCTGTCTCCTTGCTTTAATTCCTGCCTCTCTCCAACAGTTCCATCATCGACAACAAAAAAAGCAATAATGATGAAAATAACAATGCTTCAAGGAACTGTAATTTCATAATATCTCCATTGACAAAGATCATAAATCCTCGATGGTTTATGGATAGAATACACAGGGATAGAGCTGGAATTCAAATCTAGGTTTCTTGATTCCAAATCATAAGAGCTCTTTCAACTACACCATACTCCTGTGTTGTCCCATTCATGCAGGTAATAGATTTGGTTCTCTATTGGGATAGTTTGGCTCTTCCCTTGTCTTTTTTTTAACCCTCATCTTTCATCTTAGTATCAATACTCTGTATTGGTTCCAAGGTAGAAGAGCAGTAATAGCTAGGCAATGGGAGTTAAGGGACTTTCTCAGAGTCACAGAGCTTGGAGGTGTCTGAGACCAGAATCAAACCCAAGACCTTCTGTATCTAGGCTTAACACTCAATTCACTGAGCCACATTGCTTCCCCTTTCCCATTGTCTTACTGGGAAAATTCTCCGTGGTGATAATTTATTAGTAAACTTTGCTAGGGTCCTTAACCTTCAACAATTCCCAATACATACATGCACATACACACCTTCTTTGCATCAGTCTGGGATCTGTTCTGAGTTCACAGAATCACTGAATTATAAATTATAGAATTCTAATCTCTTGAAGACTTTTTCATTTTTGCCTTTGTAGCCCCAGAGCCTAGCCCAGGGTCTAACAAATAATCGACACAATAAATGCCTGTTGAATTAAATTGAATTAAAAGGTATCATGAGGGCAATCTAACCCAACTCATACCAAAGGAGAAATCCCCTCTATGACACCCTTTATAAATGCTCATCCATCCAATCCTTGAAAAATTCCAGTGATGGAAACCCACTATCCACCAAGGCAGCCCATTATATTTTGAAATAGTTTCAAGTGTAGGGAAATTTTCTATTGAGCACAAATCCTCTCTTTCTTCAATTTACACTCACTTCTAGATCTAACCTGTATTGCCTAGAAAAATAAGTCTTATCTTTCATCTCTACAATAGTTCTTTAAATAGTTGAAGTTATGTTTCCCTTAAATTTGTACCCTTACAGACTAAACTTCTCCTGTTCCTTCAGTTAATCCTTATATAGCATGGCCTGCAGGATTCCCCTATGTTGATTGTCATCTTCTAGATTCACTTCATTTTGTCAGTATTTTTCCTAAACTACAATACCCAGAACTGAATGTAATGCTTAAATCAAATGAGTTAACATCCATAAAAATACATTGCAAATGTTAAACCACTATCTAAATGCTAGTCATTATCATTGTTGTTATTATTACTCCAGAGGTGGCCCAACCAAGGCAAAAAACATCAGGACACACATCTCCCTCTGTTTTAATGCTCTGTCTAATTTAATTCAGCCCAAGGTCACACCAGCATTTTTGGCTGCCACATCACACTCATGACTCAAATGTGGCCCATTCAAAATCTGCAGATCTCTTTTATCCAAATATTGTTCAACTGTACTTGTCCCATCTTGTTCTTCAAAAATTGCTTCTTTAAGCCCAAGGTTGGGGCTTTATACCTATCAATGTTATATTTCAACAAATGAATGAGTTCATTTTTCACCATAAATTAACCCAAACATGGAGCTATATAATCATCCCTATTTCATATCTTATGACACGTAGTCTAGCATTCTAGGATATGGAGATATTTCTCCATCCTATTATAAAACACATTTGTTATCCCTTTCCAGCTTTGGGTCATATGTGTATTTCATAAACAAATTCTGTATATCTTTTTTAAATCATTGATAAAAATCCTAAATAACATATGGGTCAACAAGAGATCCCTTTGGCATTCTGCTAGCTGACATTGACTCCTTAATTAAGATTTTTAGGTCTGAATTGGTGATCCAGTCTAAATCCACCTAACTGAATCATCATCTAGTCTGAATCTCTCTTTCCATCTTGTCCACAACAATATCATGAGAGACTTTGTTGAAAATGACTTGTAGAAATCTAATTATAATATGTCTACAACATTCTCCTGGTTCTCTAGCATAATTACTATTTTAAAAAATAAAGAAATGAAGTTACCAAGCACTATGATCTCTTCTTGCTAAGGCCATGCTGACTCTTAACAATTACTGCCTCTTCTTCTAAATGCTTATTCACCATCCCTTTCCTAATATTTTCTAGAATGAATAGCTCACTAGTTTATTGTTTGCAGACCTCACCCTCTTTCATTTTTGCAAACCAAGACAGTTTTCCTTTTCCAGATCTTTAGTATCTTTCCTGTTCTTTACAATCGTTCAAAGACCATTGGAAGTGGCTCAGGGATTACATGCATCCATACTTTTAGCACCCAGGAATATAGTTATATAGTTCATCTAGGCCTGGTTATTTGAACTCATTAAAGGGATATGTGTGCTCTCTTAGCATCGCCTCATTTACTTAAGGGATGGAATAGAGTAGAGGATTATTTCCTGGCCTTGAAGTAAAAAAGACCTGGGTTCTAATCCTACCTCTAACACTTCCTAGCTTGGTATGACACTGAGAAAGTTATTTAAGACCTCTGGCCCTCAGTTACATCATCTGTAAATGGGGATAACCATACCTGTGGTGCCTACTTTATTATGTTTTCATAAGGTTTAGAAGAGATAATATATTAGCAGTAAATGAAAATTTATTAAGTACCTACTATGTATCAAGCACTGGGCTAAGGGCTGGGGATACAAAGAAAAACAAAAGACAGTCCCTGCTCTTAGGAATCTCAAAGCCTTATTTATGACAGAGACAATACACAATTGACTAGGCACAAACAAGCTACATAGAAGAAAATAGGAAATAATCAATAGAGAGGAGCATTGAAATTAAGAGGCATTGAGAAAGGCTTTCTTTAGAGGTAGGATTTTAGTCGTGTAAAATCTGTTTTTATTATCTTTCATTTGACCTCCTTATTGGCTATTTTTCTTCTTTTCATCCCAGTCCTTCTGGGAGCCATCAAAGACCACGCAGTTTGACACAGTCCACATGGAAACCAGGGACTGTAAAGCAGCCCCCAGGAAGGATGGAAACACCCACTGAAAACCCCCTAAGTGACTTTCATTCTTAGCATCCCCTTATCATTGGAATTGCCATGATTATTATTCTTACTTAGCCCCAGGAAAAATAGATGAGAGCAACATCCTTGCAGGGTTAATACAGATGTCCTACTCTGTCCTCCTAGGATATTGCCAAGAGATCCCACTTACAAAATTAAACCTAAGGATTCTTATATACCCACTTAGGTAGGACCCTCTTGTCTAGGCACAAAAAATTCTGGCAAATCTGTGCTCTGAATTCCCTAACCTATATCTGGGTCATGTTGATTCTGCCCACTGATCCTGCCCTTAGCAACAATGTTTCATTGACTATCTCCCTAGGCTTCTTGTCTGTTGTTAGGTTCCATGAAAACATGTATGTTGAGAATGAAACTGTGTACCAAGTAGATGTGTGATCATGAGGGCATAAAATAAAGCCAGGCCTCAGCCACGCAGAGCAGTTTATCCTGTGAAACCTGTGCTGTGGGTTGAATGCAAAAGCTGTGTCCCATCCATCATTTCACTGACATTGTCCCACCTCCAAGACCCCATCCCCTGTGAGAGGCTGGCCCATCCCACAGCATAGTCCACAAGTCCATTTCTTCAACCAAGTAAAAGAAGAAAAGTAAGCATTGAATAGTTATTTCCTTCTCCCCACAACAGGTGACAAATTACCTCAGCCTCCATGAGCATCAATCCTATGTCTTCTTGTTCCTCTTTCTCCCAAAGTAATTTCTTTAAAGCCTATTTTGATTAACTTTGCAATTCATTGACAGCCTCAGATAACTATGAAAGTCAGAGGTCCTGCCTTAATTTTGTATTACAATACCTCAGTTTCCTACATGAGTCCATTGTCAGCCTTTCTGAAATCAAAAGTTGTAGCTGGCATTCTGGTAAAGTGTGAAAGCACTATTTGGGAAGGGGAAAAATCTCCAAAGGTTCAAGTTCCAACTCTAGACTGATGACCTTAGGCAAATCATTTATCTACTCTGGACCTCAGCTTTCTCTTCTGTAAAACTGGAGTGAGGGACACCTAAGATCCTAGCTTAACATTGGATTATAATTCTGTTTCCTATTTTTGTGAACTTTTAGCACTCTATGCACATCCTGAATCAGTCTGGGCAGGAAGCCCCTCACCCCTGCAGACTTCCAGTAGAACAGGAATTCATATAATGCTGAGGCAGCCTTGGGAAATATTGACTTCCCAGCTAACAAAACTGAATTCTATGAAAGCTACACCTTCAGACCAAGAAAATCCATCAAGATTTCATAAATATTTGAAAGTGTCCAATTGATTACTGCCCTATAATGGCTGGAGCACAGGGTTCCTAGTTCTTGGAAAGAAACTCCATGATGGGGGTGAGACAGAGAGGTCAATAACTCTGCCCACCCAAGGGGAAGAAGAATAGGCTAGTGGGGATAATGGACTCCACATTCATTTCCATCATTATGGAGTTTCATGACTAAAGCTCAGCTCCAAGGTTGGAAGGAGCCTGAGAAGCCATTTAGTCCAGTCCCCTCACTTTGTAGATGTGGAAACTGAGGCCCAGGATGGTTTAGTTGTTTGCTTAAAGTCATGCTAGTATACAGAAGAGCCAAAGTTGAGCCTAGAAGCCTCCAAATCAATGCTCTACCTTACCATAGAACATAAAATGTTAGATCTGTAAAGGACTTTGATATCCTCTAATCCAGAGTCATTCCCAGGGAAGGAAAGTGGTTTACCCAAAGTCATACAAATAGTTAGTGGTAGAACTGACAATTCCGTTCTCTGAGTTCAATGCACATGGATAGCATGCTAGATTTGTAGTCAGACCTAAGTTGAAATCTTACAAGTCATTTAACCTCCTAAGCCTTAGTTTCACTATCTATTTAATGGGATTAATGGTGGCCCTCACTTCCCAACATTTTTATGAGGATCCAATGAGATAACAACGATAAAGTAGGTTGTGAAGCTCTTTATAAATGTTAGCCATGAAGACGGCAGTGTAGAGGCAGCAAAAGTTCAGACGTCTGAAAAACCTTCCTCACCTATTAAAAACAAAATGCTTCAAGGGGACTGAAAATCAAATCTAACAATAGGACAGAGTTAAGGAAATCTCCTGCTGGACTCAACTTAAAAGGTATGCCCCCCCCCAAAGCCTGAATTCTAGAACACATAGGTTTAAGGGGAAGGAAGAAGGAAGGTCCTAGGACTCCTCCCCTACCTAAAGTGCTGAGCCTCCAGCAGTGGCTGGAATCTCTGGGCAAGCAAGGGCGCTAATCCAGAGGGACTACCTTGCTGGCACAGCTGCACCAGGCTCAGGGCATTGAAGACAGGCAACGGGGAGGCAGCTGGAGGAGAAGTTCAGAGAAGGCAGCCCAATTGCAGCTGAGACACTCCATCTTGCCCCCCACCTTCTTGAGGTTTTGGCCTCAGGGCATATCCAGTTCTGCAGATCAACTCAACCCTAGTTTAATCTTATCAATAGGGCAGATAAGAAGCCTTCAGAGGGCAGTGAAGCTCAAGGTCCAATACCCCTCCCCCATTGACTCCACTGAGAGCCTGCTGACTAAACTCCAAGGATGAATGCTGAAATTAGTACAGAATACCTTAATAACAAGGTGGGAAGCCCAGCTCCTTTTCAGCTTCTGCTGCCAGCTGGGGAAGATCTGACAGAAGGGCTCAACCTGACAAATTAGCAGAACAGAGAAGAAGCCCCTTCAGGACAAAATAGCCCAAACTCACAGATCTAGCACATAATCAAAGGAGCAAGGTTACAGGCAATTACAGGAGGGAAAGAAGGGAAAAATATGAGTAAACAACAGAAAAAGAAAAAAAGAAATTACAATCAACAGGTTCTACCCAGGCAATGAGCAAGAGCAAATGGAACAGAGGAGGACCAAAGAACACCAAGCAAAAACATAGAAATTCCAATGAATTGGACACAAGCTTCGGCAGAACTCAAAATGCAATTAAAAAAAAAACAATGAAAAGATGCTGAAGACAATTGGGGAAAGAACTTAAAAAGAAAAATAAGTCACCTGGAGACAGAGGCACTTGAACTAAAACAAGAAAATAATGTCTTCAAAGCCAAAATTAACCAGCTTGAAAATGAGGCAAAGAAGATGAAAGATCAGAAGGAGAAGGATGACCAAAGAGCCAGGGAAGAAATTCAATCTTTAAAAACTAGAATCCAACAACTAGAAGCAAATGACTTCACAAGGCAGAAAGAATCTATAAAACTAAATCAAAAGATTGAAAAAATTGAGGAAAATATGAAACACCTCAATGACAGACTTGGGAAACAGAAGCAGGAGAGATAATTTAAGAATTATTAGACTACCAGAAGAGCATGACAGAAGGAAAAGCCTGGATATCATTCTACATGAAATTATCCAAGAAAACAGGCCCAACATTCTAGAACAAGAAGGAAAAGTAGAGATTGAAATAATCCACAGATCACCTCCTATATTTAATTCTGAATTAACAAAGCCCAGGAATGTTATATCCAAATTCAAGAACTACCAGACCAAGGAAAAAATATTACAAGCTGTTAAGAAGAAGTCATTCAGATACTGTGGAACTATACTAGGATAATACAAGATCTGGCTACATTTACACTGAAGGACCAAAAGGCATGGAAAATGATATTCTAGAAAGCAAGGGAACTAGGTCTACAACCAAGAATCAATTACTCAGCAAAACTGACTATATTCTTGCAGAGGGAAGTATAGTCATTTAATAAAATAGAAGACTTCCAAGCATTTATAAAGAAAAGACTGAGCTTAAACAGAAAATTTGATGCCTAATCATAGAACTCAAGAGAATCAACAAAAAGTAATTAAGAAAAGAGGGAAAACTTTTTAAAGGGACCCAATAAACTAAAATGATTTGTATCCCTATAAGAAAAGAGGATATTGGTAACTCTTAAAATTGTTATTATCACTTGGGCAACTATAATAATTACACTTAGAAAGAACAATGACAAACTATATAGGATGAAATGCCAAATATATATATATATATATATATATGAATAAATATACACATGTATATATATAAAACTAGAGGTAAAAAAGAGGTTAATACAAAGAGAAAGGGGAAAAGAGACAAAATGGGGTAAATTTATATTTCATAAAGAAGCACATGGTGGGAGTGGGGAAGAAAACCAATACACTGGAAGGGTAAAGAGGTTGGAGACAGGAAATACTTAATTCTTATGTACATTGAATTTGACTCAAAGAGGGAAGAACAATCGGATCCATTGTGGCAGAGAAGTGATTCGTGCCCTATAGAGAAAAAAAGGGGTAATAAACAGACTGGTAGGGAAGAAAGTAATACAAGGGAGAGAGAGGATTGGGAGTGTATTTTAAAAGACTCTAAAGAAAAATAAGAGGGCAATAAAAAGGGGAAGGAAGGGAAGCAAAACAAGGGCGGGAATTAGGGGGACTGATTAAAAAGAAAACACTGGTGTAGAAGGAAATAGTGAAAGAAGAAAGGGCAGGACTAGGAGTGGAAATCAAAATGTTGGGAAATACAGAGGTGGTAATCATAACTCTGAACGTGAACATAATGAACTCATCCATAAAACAAAATCAAATAGCAGAGTGAATTCAAAACCAAAACCCTACCATATGTTGTCTATAAGAAACACACATGAGGAAGGTAGACACACACAGAGTAAAGGTAAGTGGATGGAGCGAAATCTATTGGGCATCAACTGAGAAATATAAGGCAGGAGTCACAATCATGATATCTGACAAAGATATAGTAAAAAGAGATCTAGTTAAAAGAGATAGGGAAGGTAATTACATCTTGATAAAAGGGAGTATAGACAATGAGGAAATACCAGTACACAACATGTATGTACCAAATGGCATAGCATCCAAAGTTCTAAAGGAGAAACTAGTGGAGCTCAAGGATGAAATAGATAGAAAAACTATACTAGTGGGAGACCTGAACCTTCCTCTATCAGATCTAGATAAATCAAACCAAAAAATAAATAAGAAAGAGGTAAGAGATGTGAATGAAATCAAAGAAAAATTAGAGTTAGTACATATGTGGAGAAAATAAATAGGGACAAAAAGGAATACCCCTTCTTTTCAGCAGCACATGGTACATTCACAAAGATTGACCATGTACTAGGGCATAAAAACATGGCAAATGAATGCAGAAAAGCAGAAATAATAAATGCAACCTTTTCAGATCATAATGCAATAAAAAATAATAATAAGTAAGGGTATATGGAGAGCCAAATAAAAAATTAATTGGAAATTAAATAACATGATTCTACAAAATCAGTTAGTTAAAGAACAAATCATAGAAACAATTAATAATTTCATTTAAGAAAATGACAATGAGACATCCTTTCAAAATCTATGGGATGCAGCCAAAGCAGTACTCAGGGGGAAATGTATATCCTTGAGTTCATATACTAACAAACTAGGGAGGACAGAAATCAATGAATTGGGCATGCAACTTAAACAATTAGAAAATGAACAAATTAAAAATCCTCAGATGAAAACTAATTTAGAGATTCTAAAAATTAAAGGAGAAATTGATAAAAATCAAAAGGAAAAGAACTATTGAATTAATAAATAAGACTAGAAGCTGATATTTTGAAAAAAAATAGACAAGGTATTGGTCAATCTAATTTTTAAAAGGAAAGAAGAAAACCAAATTAACAGTATCCAAGATGAAAAGGGAGACATCACCTCTAATGAAGAGGAAATTAAGACAATCATGAAAAACTATTATGCCCAATTATATGGCAATAAATGTGGCAATCTAGGAGATATGGATGAAAATTTACAAAAATATAAATTGCCTAGATTAACAAAAGAAGAAATAGAATACCTAAATAACTCCATATCATAAAAAGAAATTGAACAAGTCATCAAAAGAACTCCCTAAGAAAAAAATTCCCAGGACCAGATGGATTCACAAGTGAATTCTATCAAACATTCAAAGACCAACTAATCCCAATATGCAAATTATGTGACAGAATAAGCAAAGAAGGAGTCCTACCAAATTCCTTCTGACACAAATATGGTACTGATTCCAAAGCCAGGCAGGTCAAAAACAGAGAAAGAAAACTATAGACCAATCTCCCTAATGAAGATAGATGCAAAAATCTTAAATAGAATACTAGCAGAAAGACTCCAGCAGGTGATCACAAGGGTTATTCATTATGATCAGGTGGGATTTATACCAAGAATGCAAGGATGGTTCAATATTAGGAAAATCATCCACATAATTGACCACATCAACAAGAAAAACTACAAAAATCACATGCTTATTTCAATAGACACAGAAAAAGCCTTTGAGAAAATACAACACCTATTCCTATTGAAAACACTAGAAAGTATAGGAATAGAAGGACCTTTCCTAAGAATAATATACAGCATATATCTAAAACCATCAACAAACATCATCTGCAATGGGGATAAACTAGAAGCATTCCCAATAAGATCAGGAGTGAAAAAAGGATGCCCATTATCACCTCTACTATTTGACATTGTACTAGAAACACTAGCAGTAGCAATTAGAGAAGAAATAGAAATTGAAAGTATTAAAATAGGCAATGATGAGATCAAGCTATCACTCTTTGCAGATGATATGATGGTCTACTTAAAGAATCCTAGAAGGGAGGGAAAGAACATGATTCTTGTAACCATGGAAAAATATTCTAAGTTGATTAATTAAGTAAAAATTAAAAAAATAAATGTTAGCCTTTACTGTTCATTCATTCCACAAGCATCTATTGATCATTCCCTCTGTGCCTAGACCAGTACCCAGTCATACTAAATAGTTCCTGCCTATGGAAATTCATAGCCTAAGTGGGGATTAGAGTTAGGGAGAGGGGAAAGATCTAAGGTTCACAAAAATAGGATAATTTAATAAGTCAGTACAAAATGCCTGCAGACTCCAAAGTATACATCCAGCCTATAATAACTGTTGAATTCAGAGCCTGGAGACATTAATTAATCAATAAGCATTTATAAAATCCTACTATGTGCCCATCATTGTGCTACATGCTGGAGCTACAAAGTCAAGATGACACAGTCCCTGTCTTCAAGGAATTCTCTATCAGGGACACAACGATTGAATATATGTATATTTGTATGTATGTGTAATACATAAATACATACTTAATAGAAATTATTTGTGAGATGTGAAATGGGATGGTACCAAAAACTGGAGCCATAAGGAAATGCTTCCTGAATGAAGAGGCATTTGAAGGACACTAAGGATTCTGGTAAGTAGAAGGGAGGAGAGAATTCTAAACATAAGAGGTCCCCAACACAAAGGCAGGGAAATTGGAGTTGAGGGAGACAGAGTGATTCTTGAGAGGACCAGTAATGAAGCCAACTCAGCTAGACCATGGTGTGCAGGAAGGGGAGGGATGTGTATAAAGACTGGAAAAGTAAAGAGATGGGTTATGAAGAGCTTCAAAAGCTAACAAGAAGAGATTATTTAATTGATATTACTTCAATTACTTAATTGAAATAATAGGGAGCCACTTGAGTTTATTGAGCAGAGGAATGACATTCTCAGATGTGTGCTTGAGGAAAATCACTTTGGTTGCAGTGTGGGAGATGGAGGGGAGAGGAAAAATAGAAGGCAAGAAGACAAATCTGGAAGTTACCATAAGAGTCTGGTCTAGAGGTAATGAGGTTCTAAAGTCTAGGATAATCAAAGATTTCTAGAATGGAATCAGAAGATGACAGTTTTAGGTTGGAAAGAATTTCTAAGGTCACCCTCTTATTTCACAAAAGGAAGTAGAGGCCAAAAGAAGTTAAGTGATTTGTTCAAAGTTGAATGGGTGGGACTTCACCTGTGCTGTGTGGATAGATGGAACTTTGAAGGAAGTCAGTGGCCTCCAGCTGACCTTTCCATATGTCCTTCATTCTTTCAGAAGCCCTGAATGGGAATGACCTTAGGTGAAGACAAAGAAGTAGACTACTTAGGTAAATCTTTTTTTTTTAACCCTTACCTTCCATCTTGGAGTCACTACTGTGTATTGGCTCCAAGGCAGAAGAGTGGTAAGAGCTAGACAATGGGGGTCAAGTGACTTGCCCAGGGTCACACAGCTGGGAAGTGTCTGAGGCCAGATTTGAACCTAGGACCTCCCGTCTCTAGGCCTGGCTCTCAATCCACTGAGCCACCCAGCTGCCCCCTACTTAGGTGAATCCTTGAAAGTTTCCCTCCCCATGTCATTCTACCTTTAGATTCCTCCTAATAACAAGGTGAAATGGCAGCTGCCCATACCCTTGCTGCACTTGTTCATCAAATTAACCCTGAACCATTTCTGGGAGAATGTGGAGCAGGATGAGTTGGTTATTGTGGGGATGAAGTGATGAAGTGGAAAGGAGATGGAAGCAGAACAATATTGTGGGAAGACTAGATTTGGGCTAAGAACTCAGTCTCATATCCAGACTATGCTTGATACTGTCTCCAACGCCCTGGGCAAGTGCCAGGTATCCTCAGGGAGGCTGCCTTTACTAATGCAAACAGACTGGGCTAGATCAGTCAGTCCCTAAAGTCTAAATCTATGGTCCCATGATCCTCTTTTAAATAACTCAGTTAGCACAATTATTTGAAATAGTTCTCTTAGGTCTTCTGTGACTTGTTTAATTACAAGGCTAACAAATAGACTTCCCAGAGTCATCTAGTCTACCTCTGGGCAGTGTGGTATTTTAAGTATCTCTAGAAGGTCACCACCTATCTCATTTATAAAAACTTAGGGACTAAAGCTGGAAGAGAACTTAGGATCCCTCAAGTCCAACTCTAATTTTTTAAACCCTTTCTTTCCATCTTAGAATCAATACTATGAATTGGTTCAGAGGTAGAAGAGTAGGAGGGATTAGGTAATGGGGGTGAAATGATTTGCCCAACTAAGGAAGTGTCTGAGTCTAGATTTGAACCCAGCACCTCCCATCTCCAGGTCTGTTTCTCTGTCCACTCAGCCACCTATCTGCCCTTCTCTCACTTTATAGATAAAGAAACTTGGGTCTTTCCACAGATATTAAGAGTCTGAAGCTGACTCCAATTCTGAGTATTCTATCTACCATCTAACTGTCTCTATGCCCAGTTCATGCCTCTAGTTTTATAGATAAAGAAACTAAGGACAAGGTCATACAGGGAGTAAATAGAAGAACTCAAGACTCAACCCCAGGATCAGAAGGGAAAGGGACTTCAGATATAATCCCTTCATTTATGATTGAGGATAATGATGCCCAGGGAGGTTAAGTGACTTTCCTAAGGTGACATAGGTAGTAAGGGCCAGAAGCAAGATTTGAAATCAAGGTCTCTGACTCTAAAGGCAGTAAACTTTCCACTATAACATACTACCTGGCATAGGAAGAACACTTAAAGGTGCTAGGAATGCTAACATGCTTAATAGTTAGATTGTCCACAAGTTCAGCGTCCTTAAAGGGTGTGTGTTGAGCAAGAATCAAGTTCCAATATCCCAGGTAGTTTTCTTGAGATATCTGTTTCTCTGTTCCTCCATGCCCACCATGGGCTCACTAGAAGTTGGGGAAAAGTTTGGTTTCCTTTCCTGTTTTGTGTACCATGCTTGGAACCTATCATCCTTAGGGTCAAAGAAGCCAGTTTCTGTTATGGATTAAGTGCATGAAGATGAAGCCATTTGTCTCCAGCCCAGGCTGCGTTCCTATTCTACAGTCAGCATTTTGGAGGATTTAGGGATGAAAGTGACCTTAGAGACCAGTGGGTCCAGTCCATCCTTTTGACTAATAAAGAAACTGAGCCCCAAAGAAGTTAGTTAACTTGTTCAAAGCCACATAAGCAGTAAGTAACAAAGCCAAGATTTAATGCCATGTCCTCTGACCCTACATATCATGCTAACCTTATTCTGAGACTCTTTCCCATTCCCCTAAGGGTGAGTTAGAAATCTAAAGTATAACATTGTTTAATAGTTTATCTTGGGATAGGAGCAGGGAGATCATGAGTCTTGCTTCATCGAGACTACAATTCAAAGGAGAAAGTTGTCAAATACCTCAAAGTTTCTTTTCTGTACCTCCCACATCTCCCATGTCTTTTCAGCCCCCCATATTCCTCTCCCCACTTTTGTTGATCTAGTATTTGAATCTGGAACTCTCCGGCTATCACCCTGTCTTGTCAAGGAAACTGAAAAATAGCATTATCAATCCCCACCAAAATTAACGCTTGAAAATGGTTTAGGAAGATTTGAATTGTAATAAGGGGCATCACTGTTTATGCTGCACCCCCCACGAAGGGTTGAACATTAATGGTGGAGTTAGAGAGACTAGCCACAGGTAGACAAGGGACATATTTGGGGATGAAGGTCCTTCATAAAGTCTCTCACAGTGTATCACGTGCTATTCTTTCTACATAGAGGGTCAGTCTAGGAAAGTCACCAGGAATGGGAAGTCTCCCTCAGCAGCCTTCTTTCCCCCTTCTTCTAGTTCCTCCTGAGGCCTGAGGTCCTGTGGATTGCTAGAATTGCAGAAGATTTGAAGATGGGGGAAAGGGGAAGGTTAAGGGATTCCAGAAGGCTCCCCTCGCAAATAAAATAGCTTCCCATCATGTCTAGAACTCCTTAAGTCCATTTGTCTTGCCTGATATTCTACCAATCCATTTAGTAAACAAACTCAACCTGCCTGCTCAATAATTGCCTTGGGAGGTCTAAGGGTCTATGAGTCATTCACACTTCAGTGTGAATTCATCTAAGCATATGCTAAGACTGAGTTGTCAGGTGTGTTGAGGGGGAGGAATAATTTTCAAGCTTGCATCTTTGGAGGTGGAGTTGATTGGAGCAGCCTGAAGACATCAGTGGGATTTGGAAGAGAAAACATAGGAGATCCAGGTGATCTGAAAGGGGCACAAAAAGGTAAGAGGAAGGCATTGAATATACTGCTGCACAACATCCCTTAGGTAGGTAGTGCTAGTGACTGCCCAATATCCCCATCAAAGACCCTGAATAAGATGACACTGGTAAGGGCTAAACACTGGTAAAGCTAACTCGTGTTAACCACTACATCATACTTATCTGATTATCCATTGAATCCCCTGGGTAGAATGTAAGCTCATCAACGGCAGAGACCATTTCGTTTTTTACCCTTGACACCCAGGTACAGAGATGCTCCATTAATGTTTATTGAGTGACCTAAATTGTTGAAAGTCCCTGTCGCAGGGTTCCCCTCCTCAGGGTAGATATCAAGAGATGCTGGAGAGACCAACCATAGCTTTGATGGCCAACAGCTATAGGTGCCAACACATGGTCAGCTGGTTCCTCATAGGCTTCATCCTTCCAAATAGTAAAAGGCATAGGAGAAAAGAGAGAAAGCAGAAATGAGAGCAGAAATAGGAGGAAGGGAAAGATGGAATGGAAGATAGTAAAGGATGAGAGAGAATGTGAAGGACTTCACAGGAATTTGTGTTGGAAGGGATCTTAGCGATCACTTAGTCCAACTCACTAATTCTAAAATAAAAAGACACAGAAAAGTGAAGCATTGGCTGATATTACAGCAGGCTAGTGGAAGAATTGAATGTAGGACCTCTGCTTCTAAACCGAGGGCTTTTTTTACTGAAAAATACTGGGGGGAGGGGGGAGACTCAGTGAAAACAGGAAGATGGGAAGATGAAAGAATGGGAATGTGGAAAAGGGACTAATGGAAGGAGGAAGAATTAGAGAAGATGGAAAAATTATAATAGAGATGAAGGAAAGGGAGAGGTCAAATTGAAAAGGGAGAAAAAAGAAATAGAACGCATGAAGATTATGGAAGAGTAAGTTAAGGAAAAGAGAAAGAAGAAGGGGAACCAGAGGGGAGAAGTGAAGAAAGGAGAGAGGAGAAAATGGGAAAGAGGATGAGAAGGGGGAATAGCGGAGGGGAAAAAGGAAGAAGAATGGTGAGAGAGGAACAGAGAAGAAAGGTGGGTTAGAGAAGACAAGAGAGGAAAAAGGAGAAAAGAGAAAGATGACAGAGAGAAGCGTTTAAAAGGAGAGGAGGAGGGAAGAAGGGAAGCAAGAGGAGAAATAATGGAGAAAAACATTTGAGAGGAGAGGAAGAAGAAAAAAGAAAGAAAAAAGAAGAAAGAGGGAGGGAATAAAAGAGGAAGGAAGAGATAAAAGAAAAGGAACACTAATGGTGAGCAAGGCAGAGACTTAGAAAGAAGGTTGAAGGAAGAAAAGGAGAGAGGGAGGGAGGGAGGAGGGGCAAGATAAAAGAGAAGAATGTGCCCAAGGAAGAAGAATCAGGAGGAGGGAGTTGGGGCAGCTGAGGTCCCACCAGCGGGCACCTAGGCAAGATCCAGCTTCTCTGAACCACAACCAGCCCCCCAGGGAAGCAGCAGTGACACAAAATGTCATCTTCAATTTTCAAGCAGATTTTCAAGTGACAGTTACCGAGCAAAGACTGTGCATCAGATCCTCCCCAGGGCACTTCTCAGGGGCGGATACACAGGAAAAAAAGGTTTCTGAGGCTGCTGATAGTGCAAACACTCATACATAGACCCAGACTTGCAAACAGTACATCTCTCTCCCTCCCTCCCTCCCCCCTTCTCTCTTCCTCCCTCCCTCTCTTCCTCCCTCCCTCTCTCCCTCTCTCTCTCTCTCTCTCTCTCTCTCTCTCTCTCTCTCTCTCTCTCTCTCTCTCTCTCTCTCTCTGTCTTTCTCTCTCTCTCTCTCTCTCTCTCTCTCTCTCTCTCTCTCTCTCTCTCTCTCTCTCTCTCTCTCTCTCCCTCCCTCCCTCCCTCCCTTGTGGCTGCTGAGCCAGTTAAACACACAGAGATTTCTTCCCATGGATAGCATCCTGCTGGGACGCTGGTTCCTGGGGACAATGATTTAATACTAAGCTAATTGGTCTCAGCATGGGCTGAGCAGCTGAGGACCCCCAGAAGGGTTGAGGACATGTCAGAATCAGCATGGACCTCACAGGACACACCTAGGCACTGTCATGTATATGAGACAATGAGCAGGATAGCATGACTGAATCCCAGAAGTCATGGAAGACAGGAATGTGTTCAGAAGCCTGTCTATCAAGTGGGTTGGATCAGAACTTTCAAATGCCAAACAGAAGAGTTCATATTTGTTACCAGAGGTACTAGGGAGCTACTGAAGTCTGTGGAGTAGAGAGAGACATACATGTTAGGAAAATCATTCAGGAATGACATTCAGAGGTCTGGCACAGATTTCATTCCCGCATTTTCCTCCTCTGTCCCCTTACTAACATTAGGCTTCATTGACAACCAGTCTGTCTCTGTTCCTCAGACCTAGGCTAATTAACCCAAGTTCTCACTGGGTCCTGGAGTAGCTAAAGGCAGATAGATGCCAGAAATAAAAATATTACATATACATATATAGATACAGATACATATATATGCAGATAGTATATATACTGTATATTCAGATGCCATAAATGATAATTCTATATATAATAATAATATAATATTTGTAGAACACTTTTGTCTGTAATGAAGGAAGGCAAAGTCACCACATTACCTTTCTACAGATAAGGAAGCCAAGAGGTTAAGGGACTTGCCCAGGATCACCTAGCTAGAGCATATTGCCACCAAGTAATTTCTCAGTGAAGTATCTCTTCATTTATCCGTCCAGTTCGAATCCAACATTTATAAAAGCCTACCATGAGGTAAACAGAGAGCACTGGGAGGCAAAGTATGGACAGGAGCTGTCCTTAGAGACAGGAAGACCTGGCTTCAAGACCCAGGTCTCCTGACTTGGAGAGCGGCTCTCTCCCCTTCCCTGTGCCCCTCCTGCTCCATTACCACCCACCTCTCCATGCCACCTGCTCCATCTTTCAAAGGACTTTCTTCTCCCTGGTCTCCCGGGAATCACACAACAGCCCTTTGAGGTAAACCGAGTGAGTAATAATCTCTCTCTGACAGCTGCCAAATTGTGTTGTTTCTCCTGCCCGACATTTCTTGTTCCTCTATCCCCTCCTCTGTTCACACAGCATCACCTCTCACCTGGACTATTGCAACTGCCTTTTCAAAGTATTTTCTTTATTATCAAGAATTCAGTGATCACTAGCCTTTCAAGACACACACACACACACAACACACACACACACACACACACACACACACACACACACACACCAGGGAAGATAGCTAACAATTCAAGAAACTGGGAACTACCATAGCCCGTGTTTCCACCTCTGGTGTGTGTGTGTGTGTGTGAGCATGTGTGTGTCTTCTCTAGAGTCCTAAACAACTCTTAAGACAAAGCTACAGAGATGGCAAAGGCAGACCTGCATTAGTGGAGAGAATTTCCACATTGTGAGCTCCCAGTGCCAGTGACATCACAGGTCTGGTCTTCTATCCCTATATATAAGCTTCATCAGGCAGTAACAAAGTACCCCATTTTATCTCTTCTTTTCCTCTGGGCAGCTTTGAAAATGCTTCCTTGATGCTTTTCCCCATATCTGGCCCTTCC